>NC_092335.1:561350000-561632500 GCF_046630445.1 Rutidosis leptorrhynchoides
GGTTTCATATAGACAATTGACCACCCAAGTTGACCGGTGATTCACGAACGTTAAAACTTGTAAAAAAAACTATATGATGACATATATATGGTTATATATATAGTTAACATGATATTATGATAAGTAAACATATCATTAATTATATTAACAATGAACTACATATGTAAAAACAAGACTACTAACTTAATGATTTTGAAACGAGACATATATGTAACGTTTATCGTTGTAACGACATTTAATGTATATATATCATATTAAGAGATATTCGTACATCATAATATCATGATAATATAATAATTTAAAATCTCTTTTGATAATATAAACATTGGGTTAATAACATTTAACAAGATCGTTAACCTAAAGGTTTCAAAACAACATTTACATGTAACGACTACCGATGACTTAACGACTCAGTTAAAATGTATATACATGTAGTGTTTTAATATGTATTCATACACTTTTGAAAGACTTCAAGACACTTATCAAAATACTTCTACTTAACAAAAATGCTTACAATTAGATCCTCGTTCAGTTTCATCAACAATTCTACTCGTATGCACCCGTATTCGTACTCGTACAATACACAGCTTTTAGATGTATGTACTATTGGTATATACACTCCAATGATCAGCTCTTAACAGCCCATGTGAGTCACCTAACACATGTGGGAACCATCATTTGGCAACTAGCATGAAATATCTCATAAAATTACAAAAATATGAGTAATCATTCATGACTTATTTACATGAAAACAAAATAACATATCCTTTATATCTAATCCATACACCAACGACCAAAAACACCTACAAACACTTTCATTCTTCAATTTTCTTCATCTAATTGATCTCTCTCAAGTTCTATCTTCAAGTTCTAAGTGTTCTTCATAAATTCTAAAAGTTCTAGTTTCATAAAATCAAGAATACTTTCAAGTTTGCTAGCTCACTTCCAATCTTGTAAGGTGATCATCCAACCTCAAGAAATCTTTGTTTCTTACAGTAGGTTATCATTCTAATACAAGGTAATAATCATATTCAAACTTTGGTTCAATTTCTATAACTATAACAATCTTATTTCAAGTGATGATCTTACTTGAACTTGTTTTCGTGTCATGATTCTGCTTCAAGAACTTCGAGCCATCCAAGGATCCATTGAAGATAGATCCATTTTTCTCTTTTCCAGTAGGTTTATCCAAGGAACTTAAGGTAGTAATGATGTTCATAACATCATTCGATTCATACATATAAAGCTATCTTATTCGAAGGTTTAAACTTGTAATCACTAGAACATAGTTTAGTTAATTCTAAACTTGTTCGCAAACAAAAGTTAATCCTTCTAACTTGACTTTTAAAATCAACTAAACACATGTTCTATATCTATATGATATGCTAACTTAATGATTTAAAACCTGGAAACACGAAAAACACCGTAAAACCGGATTTACGCCGTCGTAGTAACACCGCGGGCTGTTTTGGGTTAGTTAATTAAAAACTATGATAAACTTTGATTTAAAAGTTGTTATTCTGAGAAACTGATTTTTATTATGAACATGAAACTATATCCAAAAATTATGGTTAAACTCAAAGTGGAAGTATGTTTTCTAAAATGGTCATCTAGACGTCGTTCTTTCGACTGAAATGACTACCTTTACAAAAACGACTTGTAACTTATTTTTCTGACTAGAAACCTATACTTTTCTTGTTTAGATTCATAAAATAGAGTTCAATATGAAACCATAGCAATTTGATTCACTCAAAACGGATTTAAAATGAAGAAGTTATGGGTAAAACAAGATTGGATAATTTTTCTCATTTTAGCTACGTGAAAATTGGTAACAAATCTATTCCAACCATAACTTAATCAACTTGTATTATATATTATGTAATCTTGAGATACCATAGACACGTATACAATGTTTCGACCTATCATGTCGACACATCTATATATATTTCGGAACAACCATAGACACTCTATATGTGAATGTTTGAGTTAGCTATACAGGATTGAGGTTGATTCCAAAATATATATAGTTTGAGTTGTGATCAATACTGAGATACGTATACACTGGGTCGTGGATTGATTCAAGATAATATTTATCGATTTATTTCTGTACATCTAACTGTGGACAACTAGTTGTAGGTTACTAACGAGGACAGCTGACTTAATAAACTTAAAACATCAAAATATATTAAAAGTGTTGTAAATATATTTTGAACATACTTTGATATATATGTATATATTGTTATAGGTTCGTGAATCAACCAGTGGCCAAGTCTTACTTCCCGACGAAGTAAAAATCTGTGAAAGTGAGTTATAGTCCCACTTTTAAAATCTAATATTTTTGGGATGAGAATACATGCAGGTTTTATAAATGATTTACAAAATAGACACAAGTACGTGAAACTACATTCTATGGTTGAATTATCGAAATCGAATATACCCCTTTTTATTAAGTCTGGTAATCTAAGAATTAGGGAACAGACACCCTAATTGACGCGAATCCTAAAGATAGATCTATTGGGACTAACAAACCCCATCCAAAGTACCGGATGCTTTAGTACTTCGAAATTTATATCATATCCGAAGGGTGTCCCGGAATGATGGGGATATTCTTATATATGCATCTTGTCATTGTCGGTTACCAGGTGTTCACCATATGAATGATTTTTATCTCTATGTATGGGATGTGTATTGAAATATGAAATCTTGTGGTCTATTATTATGATTTGATATATATAGGTTAAACCTATAACTCACCAACATTTTTGTTGACGTTTTAAGCATGTTTATTCTCAGGTGATTATTAAGAGCTTCCGCTGTCGCATACTTAAATAAGGACGAGAATTGGAGTCCATGCTTGTATGATATTGTGTAAAAACTGCATTCAAGAAACTTATTTTGTTGTAACATATTTGTATTGTAAACCATTATATAATGGTCGTGTGTAAACAGGATATTTTAGATTATCATTATTTGATAATCTACGTAAAGCTTTTTAAACCTTTATTGATGAAATAAAGGTTATGGTTTATTTTAAAATGAATGCAGTCTTTGAAAAACGTCTCATATAGAGGTCAAAACCTCGCAACGAAATCAATTAATATGGAACGTTTTTAATCAATAAGAACGGGACATTTCACATTACATAATGGTTTACAATACAAATATGTTACAACGAAATAACTTTCTTGAATGCAGTTTTTACATAATATCATACAAGCATGGACTCCAAATCTCGTCCTTATTTAAGTATGCGACAGCGGAAGCTCTTAATAATCACCTGAGAATAAACATGCTTAAAACGTCAACAAAAATGTTGGTGAGTTATAGATTTAACCTATATATTATCACATCATAATAATAGACCACAAGATTTCATATTTCAATATACATCCCATACATAGAGATAAAATTCATTCATATGGTGAACACCTGGTAACCGACATTAACAAGATGCATATAAGAATATCCCCTATCATTCCGGGAAATCCTTTGGACATGATAAAAACGAATTCGAAGTACTAGCATCCGGTACTTTGGATGGGGTTCGTTAGGCCCAATAGATCTATCTTTAGGATTTGCGTCAATTAGTAGATCGGTTTACTAATTCTTAGGCTACCAAGCAAAAGGGGCATATTCGGCTTCGATCATTCACCCATATAATGTAGTTTCAATTACTTGTGTCTATTTCGTAAAACATTTATAAAACTGCATGTATACTCATCCCAAAATATTAGATTTTAAAAGTGAGACTATAACTCACTTTCACATATTTTTACTTCGTCGGGAAGTAAGACTTGGCCACTGGTCGATTCACGAACCTAAAATAAATATGTACATATATATCAAAGTATGTTCAAAATATATTTACAACACTTTTAATACATTTTGATGTTTTAAGTTTATTAAGTCAGCTGTCCTCGTTAGTAACCTACAACTAGTTGTCCACAGTTAGATGTACAGAAATAAATCGATATATATTATCTTAATTCAATCCATGACCCAGTGTATACACGTCTCAGGCTATATCACAACTCAAAGTATATATATTTTTGGAATCAACCTCAACCCTGTATAGCTAACTCCAACATTACTGCATATAGAGTGTCTATGGTTGTTCCAAATAATATATATACATGGGTCGATATGATATGTCAAAACATTTGCATACGTGTCTATGGTATCCCAAGATTACATAATATATTAGAATACATGTATAATACAATATAAGTTAGCTAGGATATAATTTGTATAGAATTGTTAATATTTCCCGTAGCTACAAAAATTAAAAAATATCCATTCTTGTTTTACCCATAACTTCTTCATTTTAAATCCGTTTTGAGTGAATCAAATTGCTATAGTTTCATATTGAACTTTATTTTATGAATCTAAACAGAAAAAGTATAGGTTTATAGTCGGAAGTATAAGTTACAAGTCAGTTTTGTAAGAGGTAGTCATTTCAGTCGAAAGAACGACGTCTTGATGACCATTTTGAAAAACATACTTCTACTTTGAATTTAACCATAATTTTTGGATATAGTTTCATGTTCATAAGAAAAATTATTTTCCCAGAAGAACAACTTTTAAATCAAAGTTTATCATAGTTTTTAATTATCAAACCCAAAATAGCCCGCGGTGTTACTACGACGGCGTATGTCCAGTTTTACGGTGTTTTTCGTGTTTCCAGGTTTTAAATCATTAAGTTAGCATATCATATAGATATAGAAAATGTGTTTAGTTGATTTTAAAAGTCAAGTTAGAAGGATTAACTTTTGTTTGCGAACAAGTTTAGAATTAACTAAACTATGTTCTAGTGATTTCAAGTTTAAACCTTCAAATAAGATAGTTTTAAATGTATGAATCGAATGATGTTATGAACATAATTACTACCTAAAGTTTTGTGGATAAACCTACTGGAAAAGAGGCAAATGGATCTAGCTTCAAAGGATCTTGGATGGCTTGAAAGTTCTTGAAGTAGAATCATGACATGAAAACAAGTTCAAGTAAGATTTTCACTCCAAATAAGATTGTTATAGTTATAGAAATTGAATCAAAGTTTGAATATGAGTATTATCTTATATTAGAAAGATATCTTACTGTAAATAAGAAAGATTTCTTGAGGTTGGATGATCACTCTACAAGATTGGAAGTAAGCTAGCAAACTTGGAAGTATTCTTGATTTTATGAAACTAGAACTTGTAGAATTTATGAAGAACACTTAGAACTTGAAGATAGAACTTGAGAGAGATCAATTATATGAAAAAATTGAAGAATTAAAGTGTTTTTAGGTGTTTTTGGTCATTGGTGTATGGATTAGATATAAAGGATATGTAATTTTGTTTTCATGTAAATAAGTCATGAATGATTACTCATATTTTTGTAATTTTATGAGATATTTCATGCTAGTTGCCAAATGATGGTTCCCACATGTGTTAGCTGACTCACATGGACTACTAAAAGCTGATCATTGGAGTATATATACCAATAGTACATACATCTAAAAGTTGTGTATTGTACGAGTACGAATACGGGTGCATACGAGTAGAATTGTTGATGAAACTGAACGAGGATGTAATTGTAAACATTTTTGTTAAGTAGAAGTATTTTGACAAGTGTCTTGAAGTCTTTTAAAAGTGTATGAATACATATTAAAACACTACATGTATATACATTTTAACTGAGTCGTTAAGTCATCGTTAGTCGTTACATGTAAGTGTTGTTTTGAAACCTTTAGGTTAACGAGCTTGTTAAATGTTGTTAAACCAATGTTTATAATATCAAATGAGATTTTAAATTATTATATTATCATGATAATATGATGTATGAATATCTCTTAATATGATATATATACATTAAATGTCATTACAATGTTAATCGTTACATATATGTCTCGTTTCAAAATCATTAAGTTAGTAGTCTTGCTTTTACATATGTAGTTCATTGTTAATATACTTAATGATATGTTTACTTATCATAATATCATGTTAACTATATATATATATATATATATATATATATATATATATATATATATATATATATATATATATCCATATATGTGTCATCATATAGTTTTGACAAGTTTTAACGTTCGTGAATCACCGGTCAACTTGGGTGGTCAATTGTCTATATGAAACCTATTTCAATTAATCATGTCTTAAAAAGTTTGATTGCTTAACATGTTGGAAACACTTAATCATGTAAATAACAATTTCATTTAATATATATATATATATATATATATATATATATATATATATATATATATATATATATATAAACATGGAAAAGTTCGGAAATAAATGCGGGTATTTCTTCTTCATCTGATCTTCTCATTCCCAGGTGAACTCGGGTCCTCTACGAGCATTCCATCGAACCTTAACAATTGGTATCTTGTTTTGCTTAAGTCTTTTAACCTCACGATCCATTATTTCGACGGGTTCTTCGATGAATTGAAGTTTTTCGTTGATTTGGATTTCATCTAACGGAATAGTGAGATCTTCTTTAGCAAAACATTTCTTCAAATTCGAGACGCAGAAAGTGTTATGTACAGCCGCGAGTTGTTGAGGTAACTCAAGTCGGTAAGCTACTGGTCTGACACGATCAATAATCTTGAATGATCCAATATACCTTGGATTTAATTTCCCTCGTTTACCAAATCGAACAACGCCTTTCCAAGGTGCAACTTTAAGCATGACCATCTCTCTAATTTCAAATTCTATATCTTTTCTTTTAATGTCAGCGTAGCTCTTTTGTCGACTTTGGGCGGTTTTCAACCGTTGTTGAATTTGGATGATCTTCTCAGTAGTTTCTTGTATTATCTCCGGACCCGTAATCTGTCTATCCCCCACTTCACTCCAACAAATCGGAGACCTGCACTTTCTACCATAAAGTGCTTCAAATGGTGCCATCTCAATGCTTGAATGGTAGCTGTTGTTGTAGGAAAATTCTGCTAACGGTAGATGTCGATCCCAACTGTTTCCGAAATCAATAACACATGCTCGTAGCATGTCCTCAAGCATTTATATCATCCTTTCGCTCTACCCATCAGTTTGTGGATGATAGGCAGTACTCATGTCTAGACGAGTTCCTAATGCTTGCTGTAATGTCTGCCAGAATCTTGAAATAAATCTGACATCCCTATCAGAGATAATAGAGATTGGTATTCCATGTCCGGAGACGACTTCCTTGAAATACAGTCGTGCTAACTTCTCCATCTTGTCATCTTCTCTTATTGGCAGGAAGTGTGCTGATTTGGTGAGACGATCAACTATTACCAAAATAGTATCAAAACCACTTGCAGTCCGTGGCAATTTAGTGATGAAATCCATGGTAATGTTTTTCCATTTCCATTCCGGGATTTTGGGTTGTTGAAGTAGACCTGATGGTTTCTGATGCTCAGCTTTGACCTTAGAACACGTCAAACATTCTCCTACGTATTTAGCAACATCGGCTTTCATACCCGGCCATCAAAAATGTTTCTTGAGATCCTTGTACATCTTCCCCGTTCTAGGATGTATTGAGTATCTGGTTTTTTGAGCTTCTCTAAGTACCATTTCTCTCATATCTCCAAATTTTGGTAACCAAATCCTTTCAGCCCTATACCGGGTTCTGTCTTCCCGAATATTAAGATGCTTCTCCGATCCTTTGGGTATTTCATCCTTTAAATTTCCCTCTTTTAAAACTCCTTGTTGCGCCTCCTTTATTTGAGTAGTAAGGTTATTGTGAATCATTATATTCATAGATTTTACTCGAATGAGTTCTCTGTCCTTTCTGCTCAAGGCGTCGGCTACCACATTTGCCTTCCCCGGGTGGTAACGAATCTCAAAGTCGTAATCATTCAACAATTCAATCCACCTACGCTGCCTCATATTCAGTTGTTTCGGATTAAATATGTGTTGAAGACTTTTATGGTCGGTATATATAAAACTTTTGACCCCATATAAGTAGTGCCTCCAAGTCTTTAATGCAAAAATAACCGCGCCTAATTCCAAATCATGCGTCGTATAATTTTGTTCGTGAATCTTCAATTGTCTAGACGCATAAGCAATTACTTTCGTTCGTTGCATTAATACATAACCGAGACCTTACTTTGAGGCGTCACAATATATCACAAAATCATCATTCCCTTCAGGTAATGACAATATAGGTGCCGTAGTTAACTTTTTCTTCAATAACTGAAACGCTTTCTCTTGTTCATCCTTCCATTCAAATTTCTTCCCTTTATGCGTTAATGCAGTTAAGGGTTTTACTATTCTGGAAAAGTCTTGGATGAACCTTCTGTAGTAACCAGCTAGTCCTAAAAACTGGCGTATGTGTTTCGAAGTTTTCGGGGTTTCCCACTTTTCAACAGTTTCTATCTTTGCCGGATCCACCTTAATACCTTCTTTGTTCACTATGTGACCGAGGAATTGAACTTCTTTCAACTAAAATGCACACTTTGAAAACTTAGCGTACAATTCTTCCTTCCTCAATACTTCTAACACCTTTCTCAAATGTTCACCATGTTCTTGGTCATTCTTTGAGTAAATAAGTATGTCATCAACGAAAACAATGACAAACTTGTCAAGGTATGGTCCATACACTCGGTTCATAAGGTCCATGAACACAGCTGGTGCATTAGTTAAACCAAATGGCATGACCATAAACTCGTAATGACCGTAACGTGTTCTGAAAGCAGTCTTTGGAATATCATCTTCTTTCACCCGCATTTGATGATACCCGGAACGTAAGTCAATCTTTGAATAAACAGACGAGCCTTGTAGTTGATCAAATAAATCGTCGATTCTCGGTAGTGGGTAGCGGTTCTTGATGGTAAGTTTGTTCAACTCTCGGTAGTCGATACACAACCTGAATGTACCATCTTTCTTCTTGACAAACAAAACAGGAGCTCCCCACGGTGATGTGCTTGGTCGAATGAAACCATGCTCTAAAAGTTCTTGTAATTGGATCTGAAGTTCCTTTATTTCACTAGGTGCGAGTCTGTATGGATCACGAGATATTGGTGCAGCTGTGATGCCCCGTACAAAACCATCGTGTACGAATCATCAACAACAGGATCATTACAAGGTTAAGTACTATATGGTGTAATAAAAGAAGTTGCATTCACGGTTAAAAAAGGTGATGTCATAACCGACATCAAATGTTTTACAAACCAAAAGCATGCTTCCCTAAGTAGAAGCAAATAATAAGTGTATGTGACAACAACGGTCGTTACAAGTCATAGTTCAAAAGTACTAATGTTTGAATGCAAAATAAAGTAGTTCATGCGATAACAACTCTAAGCAGCGGGTGTCTACAGCACGACTAGTACACAGCGGAAGCTAACCTCAAGCACCTGAGAAAAACATGCTTAAAATGTCAACACAAAGGTTGGTGAGCTATAGTTTAAGTATAACAGTAAGTAAGGTAGGCCACGAGATTTCAGTGCTACAAAGAGCGTTTCAAAATAGTATGATAAAGTATATGTTAACCGTGGGTACCTGGTAACTAACTTAACGTTTATACCCCCTGAAAGTACACTTGGCAAGTGCGTATGTCTACGAAGTACTAAACACTCATTAAATGCTAGTGCTACTAGCCTGAGTGGGGATGTCAAACCTTATGGATCCATATCTAAGATTCGCGTTCACGGTTCAAAAACCAATGATTAAACGTTGCCGAGCTAAAGGGAATGTTTATGCCGTTGTATAACCCACACATATATAAAGTTTAAGTACTCATGCCTAGTATGTAAAACATAAAATCCGCATGTATTCCCAGTTCCCAAACTAAGTTAAAGTAAAAAGGGAATGCTATAACTCACAATGATAATGTAGTCGTAAAGTTGAGTCGGGAAAAGTGTGCAAGTAATCGGTCCGAAAGTCCTCAACCTAAGTCAAATAGTACTAAGTCAGTAAATCGGCCGAATAGGTTTAAAAGTATGTAAATAAGGACTTAAAGGTCATCATCATTCATCATCAAACCAAAGGCGTAAAGTAAGTTTCGTTTATGAAAGTAGTTTACAACAAAGGCTGAATTCAGTCAGTCACCACGGCCTCTACCCTTACTGAATTAAGGTGAGACCAGTGGCCATGGCTCCGTATATGAGTCCTTTAATTGTGGTAAAATATACAGAAGTAAATTCATCTTCCTTTGACCGTGGCGATGGTCTAAGTGCGAGTAGGTCAGAAATTTCTGCACAACGTTAAAAGGACATAGTGACGATCGGAGGGCCATAAATCCTAAACCGTAACTCGGATTAAGACGAGTCCTATATGAAAAGTTATCTACTCGAAAAGATCTATTGGAAAATCAAGGTCTCAGTAGCCCAGGTCTACTGGTCTGTTACAGAAACAGTAGGACAGTGGGCTGTATACAGAAAACAGGAAGTTAAAAGTGAGTTCCGGTGGTCTTGGTGCTTGATGTTCATCATGGTTCTCATCCTTGATGCATATAGCTTCAAATGTACAACTCATTGATGTGTTTACATCATCTTCACCAAGTTTTGACCATCATAATCCTAGTGTAAGTCTAAGACATGAAGCACAACTCACTTAAGAGTTGTATGAAGTTTGATGAACCAAAGTTACATCAAAGTCTTAGATCTAACACATACATGAACTTTAAAGCTAATAACAAGTTACAAACTTGAAAGTAAACTAACTAATCAAGATCTTAAGATGTAGAACATAGTTCTTAGTTAGATCTTGAAGATCCAAGACTCAAAAGTCTAGATCAAGCATAAGTATACAAAGTTATATTTAAAGAAAACTTATTTACATGTTCTTGAACATTTAAGTTAACTTTTAGTTCAAGATTAATGAGATCAAGTCTAACTTGTAGTACTTGACCATTTAACTAACAAACATGAAATTAAAGTGCATAAAATGAGGTGATAACCTAAGTAAACAAGTAAAAAGTTCATGGTTTGTTCATACTTTTAAAGATTCAACCAAGGTTTGATCTTTAAGTAAAGTAAACTTTTAAGTTTACTTCAAGAACTACAAGTATGAATTTAACAACTATGAACTCACAAACTTCTGAAACAATGAAAGTAGAATCATAAACTAGTATGTTTATGTTCTTGTGTTCTTGATAAATACAAGATATTATGAAGAATCAACTAAAGAGTTGATTCTTGAAACTAGTAAGAAAATAATATCAATAAAGTTCATGTAACTAAATAACAACAACATCTAACAAGTATCAAGTAATTTTACAATATTAAAGAACAAAGATGATGATGATATGGGTATATGGAATTCGGTTTTTAGGAGGAAAAGGTAGGAGAAAGAAAGCTTGTAACTTACAAGAATGAAGAGAAAGTAGAAAGAGAAAATAAGATGCAAGTAATGTGTGTGTTTGAATGAGAGTATACAAGTGAGAAATAGACAAAGTTTGAAAGCAAATCCACCACCCCATGAGGCATAAACCTACAGCCAGCAGCAAGGGTAAGGGGAAGGGATGTGTTCAACGGTTATTAGCATGTAAAAGTCACAAAAGTTGGTTACTAAGGAGGCTTGCATGGGGATAAGATGATAACTAGATTCCTACAAGTCTTTAACTAACTAGTTGCAATTAAAAGTAATACTTACATGGAAGAGTGGGCTAGTTAGTCCATTTAAGATGTAGGGTGGGCTTATAAGCCCAAAATCATAAGTCCATTACACTAATTAAAGCCCAAGTTCAATAATTCACAAGTTAAACCGATTAAAGCCCAAGTAACTAACTAATAACCTTAGTTAATTAAAATGATTAATAAAACTTAATCATGAATGTAAATAATATCTAAAAAATATTATTCGTGTAAGTTCCAGGTGTCACAAAGACGTTTCGGGCAATTAAAGTCATGTACGTTAAGTCATGGCAACATGTAAATGTAATAACATACATTCATTTTATCACACGTATTAATAATAACAATTATTAATAAATAAATGTTGGAAAATCCAGGGTCGTTATATTACCCACCTGTTAAAGAAAATTTCGTCTCAAAATTTAAGCTGAGGTAGATGGAGGAGTCGGGAAAAGGTGAGGATACTTCCGCATCATTTGATCCTCTCGCTCCCAAGTAAACTCAGGTCCTCGTTTGGCATTCCATCGTACTCGGACGATCGGAATCTTGTTGCGTTTCAAAGTTTTGATCTCACGATCCATAATCTCAACTGGTTCTTCCACAAAGTGGAGTTTATCATCAATCGTAAGTTCCTCAAGTGGTATGATAAGTTCAGGTGCAGCAAGACACTTCTTCAAGTTTGACACGTGGAAGGTAGGATGAACTGAGCTCAATTGTGCTGGGAGATCTAAACGGTAAGCAACGGGTCCAACACGTTCCAAGATTTTAAAAGGACCAATGTATCGTGGGTTTAACTTTCCACGTTTTTCAAAACGGATCACACCTTTCCAAGGTGCAACCTTTAACATTACACGATCGCCCACGTTGAATTCAAAGTATTTACGTTTAAGATCGGCATAACTCTTTTGGCGATCACGAGCAGTCTTAAGCCTAGCTTGAATCTGAGCAATCTTCTCCGTTGTTTCATGGACTACCTCGGGTCCGGTGATTTGCTTTTCGCCTACATCAGCCCAACAAATAGGAGATCGGCACTTACGGCCATACAATGCTTCGAAAGGTACAGCATTAATGCTAGAGTGATAACTGTTGTTGTAAGAAAATTCGGCGAGTGGCAAATGCCTTTCCCAGGCCTTTCCGAAATCGATGACACATGCACGCAACATGTCCTCCAAGGTCTGAATCGTTCGTTCACTTTGCCCGTCAGTCTGAGGATGATAAGCAGTACTCATGTCAAGACGAGTTCCCATGGCTTCTTGCAAAGAACGCCAAAATCTAGAGGCAAAACGGGGATTGCGATCCGAGATGATCGATAAAGGTACACCATGACGAGATACAACCTCCTTGATGTATAGTTGAGCAAGTCTCTCCATTGTATCTATTTCCTTCATCGCTAGGAAGTGTGCAGATTTAGTAAGGCGGTCAACAATAACTCAAATGGTATCGTATCCGCCCACCGTCTTTGGTAGCTTGGTGATGAAATCCATTGTTATCCATTCCCACTTCCATTGTGGGATTTCTGGTTGTTGAAGCAAACCAGAAGGTCTCTGATGCTCGGCTTTAACCTTCGAGCAAGTCAAACACTTACCAACATAAGTCGCGATGTCCTTCTTAAGATTCGGCCACCAATACTGTTCTTTAAGGTCGTGGTACATCTTGCCCGCACCGGGGTGAATCGAATATCTCGATTTGTGTACTTTATCAAGTATCAGGTTTCGTAGATCTCCATAATAAGGTACCCAAATTCTTTCGGCATAACATCGGAGTCCAGACTCCCTAACCTCGAATCGAGAGACAAGTATGTTCAAATGTTCATGAGATATATTCCCATCCTTGAGAGCCTCATCTTGGGCTACTCTGATCTGGTTATTGAGGTTCGAATGAATGGTGATGTTCAGAGCCCTAACACGAAGAGGTGCCATCCTCTCCTTTCGGCTTAAAGCGTCAGCTACAACATTGGCCTTGCTAGGATGATAACGGAGTTCACAATCGTAGTCGTTGAGCATCTCAATCCATCGACGCTGTCTCATATTCAGTTGCTTCTGATCGAAGATGTGCTGGAGACTCTTGTGATCGGTGAAGATATTGCTCTTAGTTCCATACAAATAATGTCTCCACAATTTGAGTGCAAAGACAACGGCTCCAAGTTCGAGATCGTGAGTAGTGTAGTTCCGCTCGTGAATCTTCAATTGGCTAGAGGCATAGGCAATAACCTTTGATCGCTGCATTAGTACACAACCAAAACCACTTTTCGACGCATCACAATAAACAACAAAGTCGTCACTACCCTCAGGAAGTGATAGGATAGGTGCGGTGGTTAACTTCTTCTTCAAAGTTTGGAATGCTGATTCGTGTGCGGGTTCCCAAATGAACTTCTTGCCCTTGTAGGTCAGCGCGGTCAAAGGACGCGCAATCAGAGAGAAACCTTCGATAAACCTTCGATAATAACTGGCGAGACCTAGGAATTGGTGAATGTGAGTTGGAGTAGTGGGGGTCTCCCACTTGCTGATAGCTTCAATCTTGGTGGGATCAACTTTGATACCCTGGTCGCTCACAACATGACCCAGAAATTGTACTTCCTTCAACCAAAATTCACACTTGGAGAATTTGGCGTAAAGTTGCTCTTGTCTCAAGAGTTCAAGTACTAGTCGGAGGTGTTGCTCATGCTCTTCTTCGCTCTTAGAGTAGATGAGGATATCATCTATGAAGACGATAACAAACTTATCCAAGTACGGCTTGCAGATACGATTCATGAGGTCCATGAACACGGCAGGTGCATTGGTCAATCCGAATGGCATCACGAGAAACTCATAATGACCATAACGAGTTCTAAATGCAGTCTTCATCACGTCACTTTCCGTCACCCTAAGCTGGTGATATCCGGATCGCAAATTGATCTTTGAGTAAACGCTCGATCCTTGTAGTTGGTCAAAAAGATCATCAATTCGTGGAAGAGGATACCGATTCTTGATTGTCAATTTGTTGAGTTCACGGTAGTCAATACACATACGGAAGGATCCATCCTTCTTCTTCACAAATAACACAGGTGCGCCCCAAGGCGAGAAACTTGGTTGAATAAATCCACGGTCAAGTAGTTCTTGTAGTTGACTCTGTAATTCTTGCATCTCGGATGGTGCGAGTCTATAAGGTGCGCGAGCTACAGGTGCAGCTCCAGGCACTAAGTCGATCTGAAACTCTACGGCTCTCGGCAGCGGTAATCCAGGCAATTCTTCAGGGAAGACATCGGAAAATTCGTTCACAATTCGAACATCGTTCACGCTCTTCACTTGAGTTTCTACCGCTTTCACATGTGCTAGGATAGCAAAATGTCCCTTCTTCATAATCTTTTGTGCTTTCACGCAACTAATGAGGTTCAACTTCGAGGTACATCTCTCTCCATAGATGATTAGTGGCTCACCGTCTCCTTGTGGTAAGCGAAGAGCTTTTTCTCCGCAGATAATATCAGCCTTTATCTTACTCAACCAATCCATACCAACGATCACGTCAAAACTTTCCAGTTTGATAGGTATCAAGTCAATTTCGAAATCCGCACCAGCTATGTTGATAATAGCTCCATGACTAATATGGTCAACTTTCTCAAGTTTACCATTGGCGACCTCGACAAGCATACTTTATTTTAACGGGACTAATGACCAATTAATCTTATCGCAAAAATGTCTACATACATAACTTCTATCTGCACCAGTATCAAACAAGACAGAAGCTAAAAGATTGTTGATTGTGAATATACCTGTCACCAAGTCGGGGTTTTCGCATGCGTCCCTTGCATTAACATTGAAAGCTCTAGCGCGCGGTGGTCCGCCATCTTTTCTTTTGTTTGGACACGCATTTCTGAAATGGCCCGTCTGTCCGCATTCGTAACACTTCCTTGGCCCTGTGGGGTTCTTCTTCCCATTCAAAGTGGTGACCTTGCAGTCTTTTCCAACATGCCCAGACCGTTAACACTTCTCGCAGACAACATTGCAATACCCAGTGTGGTGTTTGTAACACCGCTTGCATTGAGGTAGGGTTCCCTTGTAGTTCGGGTTGGAGTTGGTGTTGTTGTTGGGGTTGGGGTTTCCACCGTTGTTGTGCCTCTTGGCGGGGGTCTGGTCATAGGTTCTCCCCCTGTTGTTGTGGTGGTTGTTGTTGTTGTTGTTGTTGTTGTTGTTGTTATCCCACTTTCGCTTTTTGCTACTACCAGCTTCAAACTTAGCCTTCTCCGGCTCATCAATAAGAATCTGATTCATGAGGGTGTGCGCCATGCGCATTGCTTCGGGAACATTCGATGGTTTGGAAGATGTGACGTTTCCTTTGATGGACTTAGGGAGTCCCCAGAAGTACCTTTCCATTCGCTTAAATTCTGGGGTGACCATTGTCGGACACATCAGGGCTAGTTCCAAAAATCTCCTGTTGTAACCATCAAGGTCATTCCCAACGGCCTTTAACTGCATGAATTCCATTTCCATCTTCTGAATTTCGGTTCTCGGACAATACTCATCAATCATAGCCGCTTTGAATTCCTCACATGGGGAAGCATACGCCTCATTAATGCCTTTCGCTTGAGCTAACGTGTTCCACCACGTTAGCGCGCCGTCAGATAGCGTGCACGAAGCAAACTTGGTCTTGTTGTCCTCCGAATAGTTGCAAACTCAGAATACTGATTCAAGTTTCTCGAACCATCTGGTGAGACCAACCGGTCCCTCGGTTCCACTGAAGTTATGCGGTTTGCAGCTCTGGAATTCCTTGTAAGTACACCCATTTCGAACGGGTGGGATAACTGGTGGTGGTGGCGGTGGAGCTTGGAGGTTTCTTTCTGCTAGGGCTGCGGCTATACGTTCTTGGATCATCTCTTCAATTTGCGCAGCAGTAGTTGTGGATCGACCATTAGCCATGGTGTTCTAAACAAAAATTTTGACTCAAGTCAAAATCCAATATGCAAATAGTAATAATACAGTATATAGTAACCAACATGGAATCAAAACATCACATGTTATTAAATAACGCATCTAGGTACAAATACCACAGAATCATCGTACAGTACTGTAAATAGAACATCGTGCAAGAATTAAATAACGCAAAGTTCCATTAATAAATAATAAGTTTCATACATCCGCATAAGTTCTTACAATGCATAAATAATACAAGAAGCTACAACTAGATTACATCATGAAATCTAATACAAAAGTCCTACGGTGAAGGTGGGTGTAGGATGTCCAAAACCTGAGCCATCTGCTCCTCGAGCTTAGTAACCCGAGCTCGGAGAATCTCCACCTCCCTTGTCAATTCCTCGACTGTGGGAGACGGTGGGGCAGGTGGTGCTGGTGGTGCAGGTGGTGCGGGTGGAGCGGATGGTGCTGGTGGAGCGGGTGGTGCAGACCGCACGAAACGGGGTGCAGATGTCCCGGCTCCAGAAATAGTCAGCACCTAACGAGGTGCCTTACGTATGAGTGGGTCAGCAGGGTACGACACAAGCCGCTTACGGGCAGTAACCCTCCGACGCCGACCAAAAGCGTCAGTGAAAGCACGACCTCCATTCACCCCTGGAATGACGGTACCATCAGGACGGTACTGCTTCTTCGGCGGGGTAGAGGGTGGCTGAATAGGTATATCAGCAGGGTCCTCGTCGTCACTGGATTCTGATGAAGAATCATCTGATGAAGAATCGGTGGATGATGAGTCATCCGAATCATGTGGTGATGACACGGGTGGCTGAACTGGCAGTCCGAAGGCGGCCAGCATCTCTCTGTGTCTGAATGGCGGAATTGGCACTAAACGTCCATCTGGAGCGCGTCGGCACGGCATGCGCATATGGTTATGGAATGGCCCTTCCCCGAACTCCGCGGGGATCACAACACCACCGATGCGGGGCTGTGACTCCGAGGGTCCGGGAGCAGACGGAGCTGGAATCTCCGTAGGGTCCATGTGTCCGTCAATAGTAGTCACTGGTGCAGGCGGCTGGCTGCTAGTCCCAGAAGATGAAGCGCCGGGGTCACTCGTGCGTATCGGGATCGGTGGATCGGCAACGGTGGTAGGTGGAGTAGCTGAAGAGTCTAAACTGCCCAAAATGCTAGCAGGTGGTACATCCGACATCTGAACAAGGAAAAATAAATTTTCCATGTTAGTAAGTCATAAAGCAAGCACGTATTAGGCCAACAGTTTAAATCATGTATAACAATAAGTAGCATGGCAATAATAACGAATCGTACAGAAGTAGCATGCAATCGAAAGCAAATGATATCATATAGTAGTGAAATCATGTAGTAACATATGGCATATAGCAGTGAAAGTAAGCAGCAGCATGCAGTAAGTTCAGCAGAAACACGTAAACTAGCAAGTTGTAGATTAGTCCTATTACTGAATCCTACTCGGTTCGGTCTAAGACTCACTAATGCAACCTAATTCCCTACAACCAATGCTCTGATACCAAATGTGATGCCCCATACAAAACCATCGTGTACAAATCATCAACAACAGGATCATTACAAGGTTAAGTACTATATGCTGTAATAAAAGAAGTTACATTCACGATTAAAAAGGTGATGTTGTTGGGTTTTAACAAGTTTCATAATACTTAAAACATTTTAAGAAACGAATTAAAGCGGAAGCATGTTAGTATTACCATTTAAAACTTGTATATCTTTAACCAATTAAAGTTAAAACCCAATTAGGATCAAGTTGTGATATATACTTACAAACTACAAGATAGTAAGGAGGTTATACCTATTCCAAGCTAGGTAATGAATGATGAAGATGGTGATGATGAATGGAGCTCCAAAACAATGAAACCTCAAGTTGTTATACCCCAAACTTGTGCACCAACACCCTAGCTTTTGGTTAGGATTTAATGACACTTGAAAATGAACTTGTAAGATCAAAAATTGAACCCTTCCTTGCCCTTCAAACCCACGGTTTTCAGCAGAAAAATGGGAGGAGTTTTTCTAATTTTTGATAAGTTTGAATGCATGTAAGAGTTGTTGACTCAATGCCTTGATCCTTATGCAAAATACATGGGAACTAGCCATTCTTGAAAGTGTGTCTAGCATGCTACACCATACTCCAATGCCACTCCCATATGTTTTATATAATAAATGTTTTTATAAAACTAGCTTTTTTAAAAAAAAAGAACTAATTTTATAAAATACATTTTATAAATTTGCATATTATTTATGTACATTTTATATAAAACCATTTATAAAATGTAACATAACATTATTAATTATTTAACCTATAAATAATTAAATCCATAATATATATAAATTATTCCATAATTTATATATATATATATATCAAGTAATATTTAAGAAAACCATTTTTCTTAAAGTTCAAGTGTCGCGTATTTGATCAATGAACCAATCGTTAAAATCAAATACGAATAAGGTGTCGGTAAGCTTGTTATTGGGTATGACCCGACTTGGATCAAAACATATTAGTCACGTTAATTTAATATGTCTCTCGGGCATATGAAACATCTTCAATCTCCCACTTGCACGAGAAACATAAGAAATTAATGCAAGTGATGGATACAGCCTAACACACCGTCCATCACCCCTAATATGTTATGACTTTGTGCCATTCAATAACATCATCCCTTTCGAGTTCCCATCTCGAACATGATTAGGTGAATCTTTCATTATTTCCTTTCGTCCTAGATGTCATGTTAAATCCAAGAGATACAGAGTGATCACTCTCTTATAGATTTAACTTTTCAGGCCTTAGACATCTGACTCTCAACGAATAAGAGGGACAAATTCCATCTTGACTACATACGTCCTAGATATACACTTTGTAATATACCTGAGTTCTCCCTTATGTACTACCATGTTTCAGAATAGCGAAGGAAAGAATCAAGACATAATACTCGGTGAATATTAGGACCCAATATGTATCTCAGGTCAGAGGATACTATGATATTCTCCTTTACTCAAGATTACATGTGATCAACCACAAAGGCTCCATACAGTAAATCTTGAGAGCGGGTCTTCCAATATTTGTGTCCCACAAATATCTATGAACCTTGGTAGCAACCTTGCCCTACATTCAACCTGAATGTGTACCAATCCAAGTTCATAATAGTTTAAACCTCACACTTGTTCCCACAAATGTGATCGACTACGGAATTTTAGAATAATTACTTATTCATGGATAAAATATGCAAAATAGGAACATAACTCAAGATAAATTAATGTCATAATTGTATAAATGAGTTTGAACTACTTCGTTCCGTTACAATACTTAAAACAGATCATAACCAATCACTAGAATATCGAAGTCCTAATGCACAAACATGTCCAGCATGTTTTGATCCATGTAAGAGCTTCGTGAGAGGATCCGCTATATTAAGATCTGTGTGAACTTTGCGAATACATATCTTTCCCTTTTCAACTTCATCCCTTATGTAGTTGAATCTCCGCTCAATGTGACGGGTCTTTTGATGAGCACGAGGTTCCTTGATTTGAGCAATCGCACCCTCGTTGTCACAAAAGATCTCAAGAGGGTCCTGAATGGAAGGGACTACTCCTAAGTCGTCGATGAATTTCTTCATCCATGCAGCTTCCTGAGCTGCCAATGATGCGGTGATGTACTCCGA
Source organism: Rutidosis leptorrhynchoides (assembly GCF_046630445.1). Taxonomy (NCBI): domain Eukaryota; kingdom Viridiplantae; phylum Streptophyta; class Magnoliopsida; order Asterales; family Asteraceae; genus Rutidosis; species Rutidosis leptorrhynchoides. The sequence continues at coordinate 561,370,142 of NC_092335.1, forward strand.
CTCTGTAGTGGATAGAGCAACAACATCCTGTTTTGAACTCTTCCAAGAGACCGCACCTCCATTTAATGTGAAGACATAACCGGATTGTGATCGAGAGTCATCACGATCAGTTTGGAAACTCGCGTCCACGTAACCTTTTACAGCGAGTTCCTCCTCACCAGACCCATATATTAGAAACATATCCTTAGTCCTCCTAAGGTATTTCAATATGCTTTTAACAGCAATCCAATGACTATTTCCTGGGTTATTCTGGTATCTGCTTGTCAAGCTTAGAGCGCATGACACATCCGGTCTAGTACATATCATTGCATACATGATAGACCCAATAGCAGATGCGTATGGGACTTTCTTCATTCTCTCTTGTTCATCTTTCGTGGTAGGACACTGAGATGAACTGAGAACGGTTCCCTTTTGAATAGGTACCAAACCTTTCTTAGAGTTTTCCATCTTGAACCTTTTCAAGATTTTATCAATGTATGTACTTTGACTTAAACCTATCAATCTCTTGGATCTATTCCTATAGATCCCTATCCCCAATATGTATTGTGCATCTCCAAGATCCTTAATGGAGAAGCAACTCTTTAGCCAAGTTTTGACTCCTTGCATTGTGGTAATATCATTTCCAAATAATAATATATCATCCACATATAGTACAAGGAACATGATAGTGCTCCCACTAGCTTTCTTATATACACAAGCTTCATCACCATTTTTAATGAAGCCAAATTTCTCGGCTTCCTCATTAAAACGATGATTCCACATTCTAGATGCTTGTTTCAATCCGTAGATTGACTTCTTTAACTTGCATACACTTTTAGGATATTTTGGATCAACAAAACCTTCAGGCTGGACCATATAGACATCTTCCATAAGATATCCATTTAGGAAAGCGGTTTTGACATCCATTTGCCATATATCATAGTCGTAGTGAGCAGCAATGGCAAATAATATCCTAATAGACTTTAGCATTGCAACAGGCGAGAAAGTTTCATCATAATCAACCCCTTGAGTTTGAGTGAAACCTTTTGCAACAAGTCTAGCTTTATATGTATCCAAGTTTCCATGTATGTCGGTTTTCATTTTGAAAAGCCATTTGCAATCAACTAGCTTAGAGCTAGGAGGTTGCTCAACAAGTTCCCACACTTGGTTTTCATACATGGATTGCATCTCGGCGTTCATGGCTTCCTGCCATTTATCTTTATCAATCCTTGATAAAGCATCTTCGTAGTTTATCGGTTCATCCAAATCAACCGTGTAGCATCCATCCACGAGAAAACCATATCTCTCAGGAGGATTACTAATCCTACTAGATCTTCGAACGTCTTGTGTACTTTGATCATCCACTTGATCATTTTCAACATCCTCATGTTGAGTACTAGTGTCAACCATTTGTGTATCATCAACTTGATCTTGTACCTCTACAAGATCTATTTTCCTTTCACCATCACCTTCCATTAGGAATTTGGTTTCAAGGAATTCCGCCTTTCGAGCAACAAATACATTTTGCTCGGTCGGATCATAGAAATAGTATCCCATATCATCCTTGGGATATCCTATGAAGATACACTTTGTGGATCGAGCATGTAACTTATTAGCTACATGGCGCTTAGGATAAGCTTCACATCCCTATACTTTCAAGTATGAAAGAGAAGGAGGTTTTCCAAACCACATCTCATGAGGAGTTCGTTCCACTTTCTTGGTTGGGGCCATATTTAAAATACGAACCGCGGAGCTTAGACAATAACCCCAAAATGATAGAGGCAACGAGCTTCTTGCCATCATAGATCGAACCATATCCATTAGGGTTCGGTTCCTCCTTTCGGAAACTCCATTAAGTTGGGGTGTTCCGGGTGGAGTAAGTTGTGAGATAATCCCACAACTCCTAAGATGATCTTGGAATGCATCGCTTAGGTATTCACCTCCTCTATCGGTACGAAGTACCTTAATTGTCCTATTGAGTTGATTTTGTACTTCGTTTTGATATTCTTTGAATGCTTCAAAAGTTTCGTCCTTATGTCTTAACAAGTAGACATATCCAAAACGACTGAAGTCATCAATGAAAGTAACGAAGTATCTTTCACCATTCCTAGCTATGGGTTTAAAGGGTCCACATACATCCGAATGTATTAATCCCAATAAATCTTTAGCCCTTTCATAAGTTCCTTTGAAAGGTGCTTTAGTCATCTTGCCTTGTAAACAAGATTCACATACATCAAACGAGTCCATCTCATTTGATTTCAAGAGTCCATTCTTTTGAAGTGTATGCATTCGGTTCTTGTTTATGTGACCAAGGCGACAATGCCATAAGTAGGAATCACTCAAATCCCTTTTGAGTTTCTTGGTGCTAGTATGGTATATAGAGCTCGATGATGTGTCATCATGAACCAATTCATAAATTCCATTTGAAGGCGAAGCCTTGAAATAGAATACATTATCTTTAGAAACATGAATATCATCATCAATAAAATTAACAACGTAACCACATTGTTTTAAGCGAGAAATAGAAATAATGTTTCTACACAAATCCGGAGCATACAAAACATTTTCTAAAATAAGTTCCAATCCGCTTGGAAGCTTCAAAATAAAATCTCCTTGAGCTTTAACATGCACCTTTGCACCATTGCCCATATAGAGACTTGATGTTCCCGCCTTATGTTCACTTCTTTTGAACCCCTGCAAAGAATTGCAAATATGAGTTCCACATCCCGTGTCTAATACCCATGTATTAGAAGAAGTAATACTAAGCTCTATATATACCATATACATATTACCTGAGGTTTGCCCTGCATCCCTCTTGTCCTTCAACTCCTTAAGATAGACCGGACAGTTTCGTTTCCAATGACCCATCTCACCGCAACCGAAACATGGGTCTTCTTTGGGGTTTGCCTTCTCGGCTACCTTTTGCTTCTTAGCCTTGTTGATGGTTGGGGTAACCATCTTTCCTTTCCCTTTGCCTTGACGGGCGGGTCCTTTTCTCTTGGCCACCTTTGGCTTAGAGGTGTTACCTTTTGACCCACCTTGATCGATTGCTAACACGGGTAAAGCCCTTTTACCCATGCTAGTTTCCGCCGTTCTAAGCATACCGTGAAGCTCACCTATGCTCTTATCCATCCCATTCATATTGTAATTAATTACAAATTGATCAAACCTTTTTGATAGGGAGTTAAGGATAAGATCGGTGGCTAACTCATTTGATATGTTTAGGTTAAGACGGTTAGCACGATCGATAAGGCTTTTCATCTTAAGTACATAAGATGAAACCGATTGGGTATCGTCCATACGACAAGCATGTAGCGCCCGAACCGTTTCGAAACGCTCGACACGCGCTTGTTGGAGGAACATCTCCTTCAATTGCGTTATCATGTCGTATGCACTATGATGCTCGAAATCCTTTTGGAGTTCGGGTATCATAGTCCCAAGCATTAAGCATGAGACTTGAAGGGAGTCGTGGCAATACTTATCGTAAGAGGCCATTGCCTCCACATCATTCTCATCCGGTTGATCGGGAATGGGGTCCTCAAGCACATACATTTTATCCTCTTGTTTGAGGACAATCCGAAGATTGCGGAACCAATCCATAAAGTTTGTATGGTTGAGTTTGTCTTTCTCTAAGAGAGACCTTAATGATAGGTGGTTTAGGTTAAGTGGTGCGTTTTGAATGTTGTTGTTGTTATTGGCGGCCATCTACAAAATTAACAAAGTTCGTTTAAGTATCGATTTTAATTTAACATTCAATACCCTTTAAATCAAATTGAATTATTAAATTCTAGAATCCAACGGTAAACCAAATTTCGGTTAGGTGACCTTTATCCCGCAATTTGATTTAGCTAGGTAGTCAATAATTGACAATTGCAATCCATTTGCAACTTCTAGAGTATGGGATCATGCAATCCTTTTGCATGGCATATTTATCCCATCAACGCCTATTTGTTCTTCATGCTTCGGTGACCCTAAGTTCATGATTCCCAAATCAAGTCGTCCTACATGTATAGACTTGTAAATTTAACATACATGTGGTTAGGTGACCTTTATCCCACAAGCATGCGAAATTTACCTTAATCACATTAGTTTGCTCATAATGGTTAGGTGACCTTTATCCCATCATGAGTTCCCTAATACTTTTAAGTGTCACACAATAGGATGGCGTTTAACTTGTTTACCTTGTTAATGGAAGGGATTTTGAGTTTTTGTTAATTCTAGTTTGAGAAAACTTTCATACCATACACCAACATGCATTTAGTGCATGGTACTTATGAAAAACCATTTTCATGTCTTGTAATTAAGCCAATTACTTAATATAAACCATTTTATATATGTATGATCCTTAATAACCGTTTATTAATGTCCTTTTAGCCGTTTTTAATTTAACCATTTAAATTGACGTTTTGCATGTCGTTAATAATGTCAATTTTAACCAATTTAAATTTCCATTTTAGTTTGTTGTTAACTTGTGTGATTAACTTGTAGCATACAAACATACAATCCACATAATCATACAAAACAACCACGCATGCAAAATCATATGTTCACAATCAAGCCATTTTTGGTAGACATTTGTTTAGCCGAAAACAAATGCCACCGGTTAAGGGTAATAACACAAAGTAGGAGATTTTAAAATCTCCCACTTAATCTTGCATCCAAATGCTTCTTCATGTGTTCTTCAAGTCTTCATCATCTTCATCATTTTACAAAATATATCCTAATACATTTTTTCTAGAAAATGAAATACAACCTAATCTATTTTACATACCAAATATAAAATAAATTACATAACCAAAATAATAAATATTACAACCAAATGAATAATTATTACATGCCTTTTGAATGAATGATAATACATACCAAATGAATCATAAATCAACCAAACAAACATTCATTCAACCACAAGGTCTTGGCTATGATTGTGAACATCAAAATGTCACCAAATATTAACCAAATGGCAAACCCAAAACCATTTTGGAACACCCATAAATTCGGCCAAAAGACCAACCCACCCAAATCCATTAATTTTTGCATTTTTCTTTCATGCATGTACATAAAATGCAAAATATAGTGGGTTTAATAAATCATCTCGAAGCATATTTCAACAACTTCGGCTCTAGATACCAATGTTGGGTTTTAACAAGTTTCATAATACTTAAAACATTTTAAGAAACGAATTAAAGCGGAAGCATGTTAGTATTACCATTTAAAACTTGTATATCTTTAACCAATTAAAGTTAAAACCCAATTAGGATCAAGTTGTGATATATACTTACAAACTACAAGATAGTAAGGAGGTTATACCTATTCCAAGCTAGGTAATGAATGATGAAGATGGTGATGATGAATGGAGCTCCAAAACAATGAAACCTCAAGTTGTTATACCCCAAACTTGTGCACCAACACCCTAGCTTTTGGTTAGGATTTAATGACACTTGAAAATGAACTTGTAAGATCAAAAATTGAACCCTTCCTTGCCCTTCAAACCCACGGTTTTCAGCAGAAAAATGGGAGGAGTTTTTCTAATTTTTGATAAGTTTGAATGCATGTAAGAGTTGTTGACTCAATGCCTTGATCCTTATGCAAAATACATGGGAACTAGCCATTCTTGAAAGTGTGTCTAGCATGCTACACCATACTCCAATGCCACTCCCATATGTTTTATATAATAAATGTTTTTATAAAACTAGCTTTTTTAAAAAAAAGAACTAATTTTATAAAATACATTTTATAAATTTGCATATTATTTATGTACATTTTATATAAAACCATTTATAAAATGTAACATAACATTATTAATTATTTAACCTATAAATAATTAAATCCATAATATATATAAATTATTCCATAATTTATATATATATATATATCAAGTAATATTTAAGAAAACCATTTTTCTTAAAGTTCAAGTGTCGCGTATTTGATCAATGAACCAATCGTTAAAATCAAATACGAATAAGGTGTCGGTAAGCTTGTTATTGGGTATGACCCGACTTGGATCAAAACATATTAGTCACGTTAATTTAATATGTCTCTCGGGCATATGAAACATCTTCAGATGTCATAACCGACATTAAATGTTTTACAAACCAAAAGCATGCTTCCCTAAGTAGAAGCAAATAATAAGTGTATATGACCACAACGGTCGTTACAAGTCATAGTTCAAAAGTACTAATGTTTGAATGCAAAATAAAGTAGTTCATGCGATAACAACTCTAAGCAGCGGGTGTCTACAGCACGACTAGTACACAGCGGAAGCTAACCTCAAGCACCTGAGAAAAACATGCTTAAAATGTCAACACAAAGGTTGGTGAGCTATAGTTTAAGTATAACAGTAAGTAAGGTAGGCCATGAGATTTCAGTGCTACAAAGAGCGTTTCAAAATAGTATGATAAAGTATATGTTAACCGTGGGCACCTGGTAACTAACTTAACGTTTATACCCCCTGAAAGTACACTTGGCAAGTGCGTATGACTACGAAGTATTAAACACTCATTAAATGCTAGCGCTACTAGCCCGAGTGGGGATGTCAAACCCTATGGATCAATATCTAATATTCGCGTTCACGGTTCAAAAACCAATGATTAAACGTTACCGAGCTAAAGGGAATGTTTATGCCGTTGTATAACCCACACATATATAAAGTTTAAGTACTCGTGCCTAGTATGTAAAACATAAAATCCGCATGTATTCTCAGTTCCCAAAATAAGTTAAAGTAAAAAGGAAATGCTATAACTCACAATGATAATGTAGTCGTAAAGTCGAGTCGGGAAAAGTGTGCAAGTAATCGGTCCGAAAGTCCTCAACCTAAGTCAAATAGTACTAAGTCAGTAAATTGGCCGAATAGGTTTAAAAGTATGTAAATAAAGTTTTAAAGGTCATCATCATTCATCATCAAACCAAAGGCGTAAAGTAAGTTTCGTTTATGAAAGTAGTTTACAACAAAGGCTGACTTCAGTCAGTCATCACGGCCTCTAACCTTACTGAATTAAGGTGAGAAAAGTGGCCATGGCTCCGTCTATGAGTCCTTTAGTTGTGGTAAAATTTACAGAAGCAAACTCATCTTCGTTTGACCGTGGCGACGGTCTAAGTGCGAGTAGGTCAGAAATTTCTGCACAACGTTAAAAGGACATAGTGACGATCGGAGGGCCATAAATCCTAAACCGTAACTCGGATTAAGACGAGTCCTATATGAAAAGTTATCTACTCGAAAAGATCTATTTGAAAATAAAGGTCTCAGTAGCCCAGGTATACTGGTCTGTTACCGAAACCGTAGGACAGAGGGCTGTAAACAAAAAACAGGAAGTTAAAACTGAGTTCCGGTGGTCTTGGTGCTTGATGTTCATCATGGTTCTCATCCTTGATGAATATAGCTTCAAGTGTACAACTCATTGATGTGTTTACATCATCTTCACCAAGTTTTGACCATCATAACCCTAGTGTAAGTCTAAGACATGAAGCACAACTCACTTAAGAGTTGTATGAAGTTTGATGAACAAAAGTTACATCAAAGTCTTAGATCTAACACATACATGAACTTTAAAGCTAATAACAAGTTACAAACTTGAAAGTAAACTAACTAATCAAGATCTTAAGATGTAGAACATAGTTCTTAGTTAGATCTTGAAGATCCAAGACTCAAAAGTCTAGATCAAGCATAAGTATACAAAGTTATATTTAAAGAAAACTTATTTACATGTTCTTGAACTTTTAAGTTAACTTTTAGTTCAAGATTAATGAGATCAAGTCTAACTTGTAGTACTTGACCATTTAACTAACAAACATGAAATTAAAGTGCATAAAATGAGGTGATAACCTAAGTAAACAAGTAAAAAGTTCATGGTATGTTCATACTTTTAAAGATTCAACCAAGGTTTGATCTTTAAGTAAAGTAAACTTTTAAGTTTACTTCAAGAACTACAAGTATGAATTTAACAACTATGAACTCACAAACTTTTGAAACAATGAAAGTAGAATCATAAACTAGTAATTTTATGTTCTTGTGTTCTTGATAAATACAAGATATTATGAAGAATCAACTAAAGAGTTGATTCTTGAAACTAGTAAGAAAATAATATCAATAAAGTTCATGTAACTAAATAACAACAACATCTAACAAGTATCAAGTAATTTTACAATATTAAAGAACAAAGATGATGATGATATGGGTATATGGAATTCGGTTTTTAGGAGGAAAAGGAAGGAGAAAGAAAGCTTGTAACTTACAAGAATGAAGAGAAAGTAAAAAGAGAAAATAAGATGCAAGTAATGTGTGTGTTTGAATGAGAGTATACAAGTGAGAAATAGACAAAGTTTGAAAGCAAATCCACCTCCCCATGAGGCATAAACCTACGGCCAGCAGCAAGGGTAAGGGGAAGGGATGTGTTCCATGGTTATTAGCATGTAAAAGTCACAAAAGTTGGTTACTAAGGAGGCTTGCATGGGGATAAGATGATAACTAGATTCCTACAAGTCTTTAACTAACTAGTTGCAATTAAAAGTAATACTTACATGGAAGAGTGGGCTAGTTAGTCCATTTAAGATGTAGGGTGGGCTTATAAGCCCAAAATCATAAGTCCATTACACTAATCAAAGCCCAAGTTCAATAATTCACAAGTTAAACCGATTAAATCCCAAGTAACTAACTAATAACCTTAGTTAATTAAAATTATTAATAAAACTTAATCATGAATGCAAATAATATCTAAAAAATATTATTCGTGTAAGTTCCGGGTGTCACAAAGACGTTTCGGGCAATTAAAGTCAAGTACGTTAAGTCATGGCAACATGAAAATGTAATAACATACATTCGTTTTATCACACGTATTAATAATAACAATTATTAATAAATAAACGTTGGAAAATCCAGGGTCGTTACAGCAGCTCCCGGTACAAGGTCTATTTGAAATTCAACGGATCGGTGTGGAGGTAGTCCCGGTAATTCTTTCGGAAATACATTGGGAAATTCTTTTGCGACGGGAATATCATTGATGTTCTTTTCTTCGGAATTGACTTTCTCGACTTGTGCTAGCACAGTATAGCAACCTTTTCTTATTAGTTTTTGTGCCTTCAGGTTACTAATAAGATTTAACTTTGCGTTGCTCTTTTCTCCGTACACCATTAAGGGTTTTCCTTTTTCTCGTATAATGCGAATTGCATTTTTGTAACAAACGATCTCTGCTTTCACTTCTTTCAACCAGTCCATACCGATTATCACATCAAAACTCCCTAACTCTACTGGTATCAAGTCAATCTTAAATGTTTCGCTAATCAGTTTAATTTTTCGATTCTGACATATATTATCTGCTGAAATTAATTTACCATTTGCTAATTCGAGTAAAAATTTACTATCCAAAGGCGTCAATGGGCAACTTAATTTAGCACAAAATTCTCTACTTATATAGCTTCTATCCGCACCCGAATCAAATAAAACATAAGCAGATTTATCGTCAATAAGAAACGTACCCGTAACAAGCTCCGGGTCTTCCTGTGCTTCTGCCGCATTAATATTGAAAACTCTTCCACGGCCCTGCCCATTAGTATTCCCCTAATTCAGGCAATTTCTAATAATGTGGTCCGGTTTTCCAATTTATAACAAACAGCGTTGGTATTACTTGCTCCGACACTATTCGTTTCGGCATTACTGGTTCGGCATTATTTGCTCCCTTAGTTCTGTTAAACTTTGGTCCGTAGACCTCACACTTTGTCGCGCTATGACCATTTCTTTTACACCTGTTGCAAAATTTCGTGCAAAACCCCTGGTGATTTTCTTCACACCTATGACATGGCTGTTTTTGGTTTTTGTTGTCGTTGTTGTTATTGAGGTTGTTGTTGGGATTGTTATTGTTATTGAAACGGTTGTTGTAGTTGTTGTTGATGTTGGGATGTTTGTTGTAGTTATTGTTAGGATTGCGGTTATTGTTGCGATTGTTGTTGCGGTTGTTGGGATAGTTGTTGCGATTGTGGTTGTAATTTTTATTGTTGTTGTACTGGTGACTCTTGTCACCGTTTTCCTCCCACTTCCTCTTGAGTTGTTTCATGTTGGTTTCTTCGGCCGCCTGCTCTTTAATTCTTCCCTCAATCTGATTTATGAGTTTATGAGCCATTCGACTTGCCTTCTATATAGAAGCGGGCTCGTGTAAACTTACATCTTCTTGAATCCTTACTGGTAACCCTTTTACAAACGCGTCGATCTTCTCTTCTTCATCTTCGAATGCTCCCGGGAACAATAGGCACAACTCTGTGAATCGTCGTTCATATGTGGTAACGTCGAACCCTTGTGTTCGTAACTCTCTAAGTTCTGCCTTGAGTTTATTGACTTCGTTTCTAGGACGGTACTGCTCGTTCATCAATTGCTTGAATGCTGACCACGGTGGTGCTTAAGCAGCATTTTGTCCTACCTGTTCAAGATAGGTGTTCCACCACGTTAACGTAGTACCTGTGAAGGTATGCGTAGCGTACTTAACTTTGTCCTCTTCAGTACACTTACTTATGGCAAACACCGATTCGACTTTCTCGGTCCACCGTTTCAATCCAATTGGTCCTTCGGTTCCATCAAATTCCAAAGGTTTGCAGGCAGTGAATTCTTTGTAGGTGCATCCTACACGATTTCTTGCGCCGTTAGTTGCATTGCTAGATTCAGCGTTATTGTTGGTATGTAGCGCAGCCTGTACTGAGGCTATGTTTACAGCAAGAAAGGTACGAAACTCCTCTTCGTTCATACTCACGGTATGTCGGGTAGTTGGTGCCATTTCCTTCAAAAATAGCCAAAAGAAACGAGTTAATCATAGAGAATATCAAGACTAGTCAATAGTATTTCGTAGTGTAATATGAACTTATTTATAAAAGCTTTTTTTCATATTAGAGTTTTATACTCTTTAATTCGGGTAGTACCTACCCGTTAAGTTCATACTTAGTAGCTAACATACCATTTCAACTACTACAATTCTATATGAAAAACTAATCACAAAAAAAAAATATCATATTCAAACCTTTATACAATAACTTGCAAACTTACAATACCGCTATTTTACATATAGCATGAAATATAGCACATAAAACTTTGATACAAAGTAGTTGCAAAGATAATTCTAGTTCATAAATAAGGCGTTCAGCAAAGGCAATAAAGACACGTAATTCATACTTCCAGAAACAAGTCATGCATTCTGGTTTTACTAATACCACTTCCCATCCTTGGTTTTGTGGAACATAACCGTTGTAACCGATAGTAACACAATGTGTTGTAACGTCGTCAAAAGGATGAAGGTTACGTAATGACCAACAGTCTCGTAATAACCTAAAAACCTCATTTCTTACCCCAATTACCGACTCCGTCACTTGTGGGAACGTTTTGTTTAATAGTTGTAGCCCGATGTTCTTATTCTCACTTTGGTGAGAAGCGAACATTACTAACCCGTAAGCATAACATGCTTCTTTATGTTGCATGTTAGCCGCTTTTTCTAAATCACGAAATCCTATATTCGGATATATTGAGTCAAAATAATTTCTTAACCCGTTGCGTAAAATAGCATTTGGGTTCCCCGCAATATATGCGTCAAAGTAAACACATCGTAACTTATGGATTTCCCAATGTGATATCCCCCATCTTTCGAACGAAAGCCTTTTATAAATCAAGGCATTCTTGGAACGTTCTTCGAATGTCTTACAAACTGATCTCGCCTTAAATAGTTGTGCCGAGGAATTCTGACCGACTCTAGACAAGATTTCATCAATCATGTCTCCGGGTAGGTCTCTTAAAATATTGGGTTGTCTATCCATTTTGTGTTTTTATACTGTAAAATAGACAAGAGTTAGATTCATAAAAAAAATACTTATTAATACAAGCAATTTTTACATATATCATAAAGCATAAGCACACTATATTACATATATTACACCACACGAATACAACTATCTTATTCCGACTCACTCGTTTCTTCTTCTTCGGTTTTAGTTCGTTTTGCCAAGTTTCTAGGGATATATGATGTTCCCCTAATACGAGCCGTCGTTTTCCACATTGGTTTAGAAAAACCTGGTGGTTTAGAGGTTCTCGGGTTATTGTCACATCTTAAGAAATACGGGTGTTGACGATACATATAAAGTTCATCGGGTTTGGAATCAAATTTCTCTATTTTTATGCCCTCTCCCTTATTGTTCTCTTTTTCCTTATTAAATTGTGTTGGGGTAATTTCTATAACATCATCAGAATCCTTGTCGGGATCCGATTCATCGGAGAATTGGTAATCCTCCCAATACTTTGCTTCCTTGGCGGAAACACCATTGACCATAATTAACTTTGGTCGGTTGATTGAGGATTTTCTTCTACTTAACCGTTTTATTATTTCCCCCACTGGTTCTATTTCTTCTTCCGGTTCCGATTCTTCTTCCGGTTCCGACTCTTCTTCCGGTTCCTCTTCGGGAACTTGTGAATCAGTCCGAGAAAAATCATTCCAATTTACATTTGACTCTTCATTATTATTAGTTGAGTCAATGGGACTTGTTCTAGAGGTAGACATCTATCACATAATATCAAATACGTTAAGAGATTAATATATCACATAATATTCACACGTTAAAAATATATAGTTTCCAACAAAATTTGTTAAGCAATCATTTTTCAAGTAAACACGGTCGAAGTCCAGACTCACTAATGCATCCTAACAAACTCGATAAGACACACTAATGTAAAATTCTGGTTCTATAAGACCAACGCTCGGATACCAACTGAAATGTCCCGTTCTTATTGATTAAAAACGTTCCATATTAATTGATTTCATTGCGAGGTTTTGACCTCTATATGAGACGTTTTTCAAAGACTGCATTCATTTTAAAACAAACCATAACCTTTATTTCATCAATAAAGGTTTAAAAAGCTTTACGTAGATTATCAAATAATGATTATCTAAAATATCCTGTTTACATACGACCATTACATAATGGTTTACAATACAAATATGTTACAACGAAATAAGTTTCTTGAATGCAGTTTTTACACAATATCATACAAGCATGGACTCCAAATTTCGTCCTTTTTTAAGTATGCGACAGTGGAAGCTCTTAATAATCACCTGAGAATAAACATGCTTAAAACGTCAACAAAAATGTTGGTGAGTTATAGGTTTAACCTATATATTATCACATCATAATAATAGACCATAAGATTTCATATTTCAATATACATCCCATACATAGAGATAAAATTCATTCATATGGTGAACAGCTGGTAACCGACATTAACAAGATGCATATAAGAATATCCCCTATAATTTCGGGAAATCCTTCGGACATGATAAAAATGAATTCGAAGTACTAAAGCATCCGGTACTTTGGATGGGGTTCGTTAGGCCCAATAGATCTATCTTTAGGATTCGCGTCAATTAGTAGATCGGTTTACTAATTCTTAGGCTACCAAGCAAAAGGGCATATTAGGCTTCAATCATTCACCCATATAATGTAGTTTCAATTACTTGTGTCTATTTCGTAAAACATTTATAAAACTACATGTATTCTCATCCCAAAATATTAGATTTTAAAAGTGGGACTATAACTCACTTTCACAGATTTTTACTTCGTCGGGAAGTAAGACTTGGCCACTGGTCGATTCACGAACCTATAACAAATATGTACATATATATCAAAGTATGTTCAAAATATATTTACAACACTTTTAATACATTTTGATGTTTTAAGTTTATTAAGTAAGCTGTCCTCGTTAGTAACCTACAACTAGTTGTCCACAGTTAGATGTACAGAAATAAATCGATATATATTATCTTGATTCAATCCACGACCCAGTGTATACACGTCTCAGGCTAGATCACAACTCAAAGTATATATATTTTTGGAATCAACCTTACCCCTGTATAGCTAACTCCAACATTACTGCATATAGAGTGTCTATGGTTGTTCCAAATAATATATATACATGGGTCGATATGATATGTCAAAACATTTGCATACGTGTCTATGGTATCCCAAGATTACATAATATATTAGAATACATATATAATACAATATAAGTTAGCTAGGATATGATTTGTATAGAATTGTTAATATTTCCCGTAGCTACAAAAATCAAAAAATATCCAATCTTGTTTTACCCATAACTTCTTCATTTTAAATCCGTTTTGAATGAATCAAATTGCTATGGTTTCATATTGAACTCTATTTTATGAATCTAAACAGAAAAAATATAGGTTTATAGACGGAAGTATAATTTACAAGTCGTTTTTGTAAGAGGTAGTCATTTCAGTCGAAAGAACGACGTCTTGATGACCATTTTGAAAAACATACTTCCACTTTGAGTTTAACCATGATTTTTGGATATAGTTTCATGTTCATAAGAAAAATCATTTTCCCAGAAGAACAACTTTTAAATCAAAGTTTATCATAGTTTTTAATTATCAAACCCAAAACATCTCGCGGTGTTACTACGACGGCGTATGTCCAGTTTTACGGTGTTTTTCGTGTTTCCAAGTTTTAAATCATTAAGTTAGCATATCATATAGATATAGAACATGTGTTTAGTTAATTTTAAAAGTCAAGTTAGAAGGATTAACTTTTGTTTGCGAACAAGTTTAGAATTAACTAAACTATGTTCTAGTGATTTCAAGTTTAAACCTTCGAATAAGATAGCTTTATATGTATGAATCGAATGATGTTATGAACATCATTACTACCTCAAGTTTTGTAGATAAACCTACTGGAAAAGATACAAATGGATCTAGCTTCAAAGGATCTTGGATGGCTTGAAAGTTCTTGAAGTAGAATCATGACACGAAAACAAGTTCAAGTAAGATTTCCACTCGAAATAAGATTGTTATAGTTATAGAAATTGAATCAAAGTTTGAATATGAGTATTATCTTATATTAGAAAGATATCTTACTGAAAATAAGAAAGATTTCTTGAGGTTGGATGATCACTATACAAGATTGGAAGTAAGCTAGCAAACTTGGAAGTATTCTTGATTTTATGAAACTAGAACTTGTAGAATTTATGAAGAACACTTAGAACTTGAAGATAGAACTTGAAGATAGAACTTGAGAGAGATCAATTAGATGAAGAAAATTGAAGAATGAAAGTGTTTGTAGGTGTTTTTGGTCGTTGGTGTATGGATTAGATATAAAGGATATTTAATTTTGTTTTCATGTAAATAAGTCATGAATGATTACTCATATTTTTGTAATTTTATGATATATTTCATGCTAGTTGCCAAATGATGGTTCCCACATGTGTTAGGTGACTCACATGGGCTGCTAAGAGCTGATCATTGGAGTGTATATACCAATAGTACATACATCTAAAAGCTGTGTATTGTAGGAGTACGAATACGGGTGCATACGAGTAGAATTGTTGATGAAACTGAACGAGGATGTAATTGTAAGCATTTTTGTTAAGTAGAAGTATTTTGACAAGTGTCTTGAAGTCTTTCAAAAGTGTATGAATACATATTAAAATACTACATGTATATACATTTTAACTGAGTCGTTAAGTCATCGTTAGTCGTTACATGTAAGTGTTGTTTTGAAACCTTTAGGTTAACGATCTTGTTAAATGTTGTTAACCCAATGTTTATAATATCAAATGAGATTTTAAATTATTATATTATCATGATAATATGATGTATGAATATCTATTAATATGATATATATACATTAAATGTCGTTACAACGATAATCGTTACATATATGTCTCGTTTCAAAATCATTAAGTTAGTAGTCTTGCTTTTACATATGTAGTTCATTGTTAATATACTTAATGATATGTTTACTTATCATAATATCATGTTAACTATATATATATCCATATATATGTCAGCATATAGTTTTTACAAGTTTTAACATTCGTGAATCACCGGTCAACTTGGGTGGTCAATTGTCTATATGAAACCTATTTCAATTAATCAAGTCTTAACAAGTTTGATTGCTTAACATGTTGGAAACACTTAATCATGTAAATAACAATTTCATTTAATATATATATATAAACATGGAAAAGTTCGGGTCACAACATCTCATCCCAAAAATATTAGATTTAAAAGTGGGACTATAACTCACTTTCACAGATTTTTCCTTCGTCGGAAATAAGACTTGGCCACTGGTCGATTCACGAACCTATAACATTATGTACATATACATTAAAGTATGTTTGAAATATATTAACAATATTTTTATTACGTTTTAATGATTTGAGTTTGTTAAGTCAGCAGTCCTTGTTAGTAACCTACAACTAGTTGTCCACAATTAGATGTACAGAAATAAAGCAATATATATTATCTCAAATCAATCCACGACCTCCTGTATACAAGTCTTGGCCTAGATCACAACTCAAAGTATATATAATATTTTAGAATCAACCTCAACCCTGTATAGCTAACTCAAACATTACTGCATATATAGTGTCTATGGTTGTTCCTAAATATATATATAGATGGGTCGATATGATATGTCAAAACATTGTATTCGTGTCTATGGTATCCCAAGATTACATAATATATGTTAGAATACATGTATAATATAATATAAGTTAGTTAAGTTATGATTTGTATAAATTTGTTACAAATTTCACGTAGCTACAACAAGTAAAATTATCCAATCTTGTTTTACCCATAATTTCTTCGTTTTAAATCCGTTTTGAGTGATTCAAATTGCTATGGTTTCATAATGAACTAAAATTTATGAAACTAAACAGAAAAAGTATAAGTTTACGGTCAAAAATACAGGTTACAAGTCAATTTTGTAAGAGGTAGTCATTTCAGTCGAAAAACGACGTCTTGATGACCATTTTGAAAAACATACTTCCACTTTGAATTTAACCATGATTTTTGGATATAGTTTCATGTTCATAAGAAAAATCATTTTTCTAGAAGAACAACTTTTAAATCAAAGTTTATCATAGTTTTTAATTATCAAACCTAAAACAGCCCGCGGTGTTACTACAACGGCGTATGTCCGGTTTTACGGTGTTTTTCGTGTTTTCAGGTTTTAAATCATTAAGTTAGCATATCATATAGATATATAACATGTGTTTAGTTGATTTTAAAAGTTAATTTAGAAGGATTAAGTTTATTTGCGAACAAGTTTTGAATTAACTAAACTATGTTCTAGTGATTACAAGTTTAAACCTTCGAATAAGATTGTTTTATATGTATGAATCGAATGATGTTATGAACATCATTACTACCTCAAGTTTTGTGGATAAACCTACTGGAAATAAAAAAAATAGATCTAGCTTCAAAGGATCCTTGGATGGCTTGAAAGTTCTTGAAGTAGAATCATTACACGAAAACAAATTCAAGTAAGATTTCCACTCGAAATAAGATTGTTATAGTTATAGAAATTGAATCAAAGTTTAAATATGAGTATTACCTTGTATTAGAAAGATATCTTACTATAAATAAGAAAGATTTCTTGAGGTTGGATGATCACTCAAAGTTGATTTGCAAGATTGGAAGTAAGCTAGCAAACTTGGAAGTGTTGTTGGTGTGTTCTTAAGTTGTTATTTTGTAAGTTGATGTAGGTTAGGATTTATGAACTAGATTGAGCTAGATTTTGTTGAAGATGATGAAGAACACTTAGAACAATGGAAGAACACTTGAGAGAGAGTATTTTGATTCAAGAAAATTGCAAAGTGAATGTGTTTGTGATGTGCCTCATTCACGTGAAGGTTGCTTTGTCATATAGGCTCCATTAGTTTGTAATTTTGTGAGATATTTCATGCTAGATGTTAAATGATGGTTCCCACATATGTTGGTGACTCACAAGGGCTATTAGGAGCTGATCATTAGAGTGTATACACCAATAGTAACTACATCTAGGAGTTGTGTATTGTACGAGTACAAATACGAGTGCATACGAGCAGAATTGTTGATGAAAATGAATGAGGATGTAAATGTAAGTATTTTTGTTAAGTAGAAGTACTTTGATAAGTGTCTTGAAGTCTTTCAAAAGTGTATGAATACATATTAAAACACTACATGTATATACATTTTAACTGAGTCGTTAAGTCATCATTAGTCGTTACATGTAAGTGTTGTTTTGAAACCTTTAAGTTAACGATCTTGTTAAACGTTGTTAACCCATTATTTATTATATCTAATGAGATGTTAAATTATTACATTATCATGATATTGTGATGTATTAATATATCTTAATATGATATATATACATTTAAATGTCGTTACAATGATAATCGTTACATATATGTCTCGTTTCGAAATCCTTAAGTTGTTAGTCTTGTTTTTACATATGTAGTTCATTGTTAATACACTTAATGATATGTTTACTTATCATTTATCATATTTAAACATAGTGTATCAATATCTTAATATGATGAATATGTATTTAGTAAGACGTTTTTATAACGATAATCGTTATATATATCGTTTCGAGTTTCTTAATTCAATAAACTCATTTTTATGTATATCACTCATTGTTAACATACCTAGTGAAATACTTACTTATCATAATTTCATGTTAACCATATATATGTCTATATATATATATAACATCATGTAGTTTTTACGAATTTGTAACGTTCGCGAATCGCCGATCAATTTGGGTGGTCAATTGTCTATATGAAACCTATTTCAATTAATCAAGTCTTAAAAAGTTTGATTGCTTAAATGTTGGAAACATTTAATCATGTAAATATCAATTTCATTTAATATATATAAACATGGAAAAGTTCGGGTCACTAGAGTACCTACCCGTCAAATAAATTTCATCCCGAAATTTTAAGCTGTTGAAGGTGTTGACGAATATTCTGGAAATAGGTGCGGGTATTTCTTCTTCATCTGATCTTCACACTACCAGGTGAACTCGGGTCCTCTACGAGCATTCCATCAAACCTTAACAATTGGTATCTTGTTTTGCTTAAGTCCTTTAACCTCACGATCCATTATTTCAACGGGTTCTTCGATGAATTGAAGTTTTTCGTTGATTTGGATTTCGTCTAACGGAATAGTGAGATCTTCTTTAACAAAACATTTCTTCAAATTCGAGACATCGAAAGTGTTATGTACAGCTGCGAGTTGTTGAGGTAACTCAAGTCGGTAAGCTACTGGTCCGACACGATCATTAATCTTGAATGGTCCAATATACCTTGGATTTAATTTCCCTCGTTTACCAAATCGAACAACGCATTTCCAAGGTGCAACTTTAAGCATGACCATCTCTTCAATTTCAAATTCTATATCTTTTCTTTTAATGTCAGCGTAGCACTTTTGTTGACTTTGGGCGGTTTTCAACCGTTGTTGAATTTGGGTGACCTTCTCGGTAGTTTCTTGTATTATCTCCGAACCCGTAATCTGTATATCCCCCACTTCACTCCAACAAATCGGAGACCTAGATTTTCTACCATAAAGTGCTTCAAACGGCGCCATCTCAATGCTCGAATGGTAACTGTTGTTGTAGGAAAATTCTGCTAATGGTAGGTGTCGATCCCAATTGTTTCCGAAATCAATAACACATGCTCGTAGCATGTCTTCAAGCGTTTGTATCGTCCTTTCACTCTGCCCATCAGTTTATGGATGATAGGCAGTACGCATGTCTAGACGAGTTCCCAATGCTTGCTGTAATGTCTACCAAAACCTTGAAACAAATCTGCCATCCCTATCAGAGATAATAGAGACTGGAATTCCATGTCTGGAGATGACTTCCTTCAAGTATAAATGTGCTAACTTTTTCATTTTATCATCTTCCCTCATTGGCAATAAGTGTGGTGATTTGGTGAGACGATCGACTATTATCCAAATAGTATCATAACCACTTGCAGTCCTTGGCAATTTAGTAATGAAATCTATGGTAATGTTTTCCCATTTCCATTTTGGGATTTCAGGTTGCTGAAGTAGGCCTGATGGTTTCTGATGTTCAGCTTTGACTTTAGAACAAGTCAAATATTCTCCTACGTATGTAGCAATATCGGCTTTCATACCCGGCCACCAAAAGTGTTTCTTGAGATCTTTGTACATCTTTCCCGCTCCGGGATGTATTGAATATCTCGTTTTATGTGCTTCCCCAAGTACCATTTTTCTCACATCCCCAAACTTTGGTACCCAAATTCTGTCATCCCTATACCGGGTTCCGTCTTCCCGAATATTAAGATGTTTCTCTGATCCTTTGGGTATTTCATTCTTTAAATTTCCTTCTTTTGCAACTCCTTGTTGCGCCTCCTTTATTTGAGTAGTAAAGTTAGTACGAATAATTATGTTCATAGCTTTTACCCGTATAGGTTCTCTGTCCTTTCTACTCAAGGCGTCGGCTACCACGTTTGCCTTCCCCGGGTGGTAACGAATCTCAAATTCATAATCATTCAACAATTTAATCCACCTACGCTGCCTCATGTTTAGTTGTTTCTGATTAAATATGTGTTGAAGACTTTTGTGGTCGGTATATATAATACTTTTGACCCCATATAAGTAGTGCCTCCAAGTCTTTAATGCAAAAACAACCGCGCCTAATTCCAAATCATGTGTCGTGTAATTCTGCTCGTGAATCTTCAATTGTCTAGACGCATAAGCAATTACCTTCGTTCGTTGCATTAATACACAACCGAGACCTTGCTTTGAGGCGTCACAATATATCACAAAATCATCATTCCCTTCAGGTAATGATAATATAGGTGCCGTAGTTAACTTTTTCTTCAACAATTGAAACGCTTTTTCCTGCTCATCCTTCCATTCAAATTTCTTCCCTTTATGCGTTAATGCAGTCAAGGGTTTTGCTATTTTTGAAAAATCTTGGATGAATCTCCTGTAATAACCAGCCAGCCCTAAAAATTTGCGTATGTGTTTCAGAGTTTTCGGGGTTTCCCACTTTTCAACAGTTTCAATCTTTGCCGGATCCACCTGAATACCTTCTTTATTCACTATGTGACCCAAAAATTGAACTTCTTTCAACCAAAATGCACACTTTGAAAACTTAGCGTACAGTTTTTCTTTCCTCAATAATTCTAACACTTTTCTTAAATGTTCTTCGTGCTCTCGATCATTCTTTGAGTAGATAAGTATGTCATCGATGAAAACTATGACAAACTTATCGAGATATAGCCCACACGCACGGTTCATGAGGTCCATGAACACAGCTGGTGCATTAGTCAATCCAAACGGCATAACCATAAACTCGTAATGACCGTAACGCGCCCTAAAAACAGTCTTCGGAATATCATCCTCCTTCACCCGCATTTGATGATATCCAGAACGTAAATCGATCTTTGAATAAATCGACGATCCTTGTAGTTGATCAAATAAGTCATCGATTCTTGGTAATGGGTAACGGTTCTTGATGGTAAGTTTGTTCAACTCTCGGTAGTCGATACACAACCTGAATGTACCATCTTTCTTCTTGACAAACAGAACAGGAGCTCCCCATGGTGATGTACTTGGTCGAATGAAACCACGCTCTAAAAGTTCCTGTAACTGACTTTGTAATTCTTTCATTTCGCTGGGTGCGAGTCTGTATGGAGCACGAGCTATTGGTGCAGCTCCTGGAACAAGGTCTATTTGAAATTCGATGGATCGATGTGGGGGTAATCCCGGCAATTTTTTCGGAAATACATCGGGAAATTCTTTTGCCACAGGAACATCATTGATGTTCTTTTCTTCAGGTTTAACTTCCTTGATGTGTGCTAGAATGACGTAACAAACTTTTCTTATTAGTTTTTGCGCCTTCAAACTACTAATAAGATTTAACTTCGCGTTGTTCTTTTCTCCGTACACCATTAAAGGTTTTCCTTTTTCGCGCATAATACGAATCGCATTTTTGTAATAAACGACCTCTGCTCTCACTTTTTTCAACCAATCCATGCCAATTATTACATCAAAACTCCCTAACTCGACTGGTATTAAATCAATCTTAAACGTTTCATCACTCAGTTTAATTTCTCTATCCCGACATATATTATCTGCTGAAATTAATTTACCGTTTGCTAATTCGAGTAAAAATTTATTATCCAAAGGCGTCAATGGGCAACTTAATTTAGCACAAAAATCTCTACTCATATAGCTTCTATCCGCACCCGAATCAAATAAAACAGAAGCAGATTTATCGTCAATAAGAAACGTACCCGTAACAAGCTTCGGGTCTTCCTGCGCTTCTGCCGAATTAATGTTCAAGACTCTTCTACAGCTTTGCCCATTTGTATTTCCTTGGTTTGGGCATTTACTCTTGACGTGGCCCTGTTTTCCACATCCATAACAAATAAAGGCAGCATTACTTGTCCCAACATTACTTGTTGCATTATTTTTGTTAATCACCGGTCCATAGATTTCACACTTCATCACGCTATGACCACGTCTATTACACTTAGTACACTTTGACGTGTAGAACCCAGTCAGATGGTATCCTTCACACCTCTGACATGGTTTTTGCCTTTTGTTATTATTGTTAGGATGGTTGTTATGGTGGTTGTTGTTGTTGTTGGAACGTTTGTTGTAGTTATTGTTAGGATTGTGGTTATTGTTGCGATTGTTGTTGCGGTTGTTGGGATAGTTGTTGCGATTGTGGTTGTAATTGTTGTTGTTGTTGTTGTTGTTGTTGTACTGGTGACTCTTGTCACCGTTTTCCTCCCACTTCCTCTTGAGTTGTTTCGTGTTGGCTTCTTCGGCCGCCTGCTCTTTAATTCTTCCCTCAATCTGATTTATGAGTTTATGAGCCATTCGACTTGCCTTTTGTATGGAAGCGGGCTCGTGTGAACTCACATCTTCTTGAATCCTTTCTGGTAACCGTTTTACAAACGCGTCGATCTTCTCTACTTCATCTTCGAACGTTCCCGTACACAATAGGCACAACTCTATGAATCGTCGTTCATACGTGGTAATGTCGAACCCTTGTGTTTGTAACTCTCTAAGCTCTGACTTGAGCTTATTGACCTCGTTTCTAGGACGGTACTGCTCGTTCATCAAGTGCTTGAATGCTGACCACGGTAGTGCGTAAGCAGTATTTTGTCCTACCTGTTCAAGATAGGTGTTCCACCACATTAACGCAGTACCTGTGAAGGTATGCATAGCGTACTTAACTTTGTCCTCTTCAGTACACTTACTTATGGAAAACACAGATTCGACCTTCTCGGTCCACCGTTTCAATCCGATCGGTCCTTCGGTTCCATCAAATTCCAAAGGTTTGCAGGCAGTGAATTCTTTGTAGGAGCATCCTACACGATTTCTTGCGTCGTTAGCTGCATTGCTAGATTCAAAGTTATTTTTGGTATGTAGCACAGCCTGTACTGCAGCTATGTTTGTAGCAAGAAAGGTACGAAATTCCTCTTCGCTCATATTCATGGTGTGTCGAGTAGTCGGTGCCATTTCCATCAAAATAGCCAACTGAATCGAGTTACTCATACAGAATATTAAGAGTAGTCAATAGTATTTTGTAGCATAATATGAACTCATTTATAAAAGCTTTTTAGCGTTTTATAAGTTTTAATTCGGGTACTACCTACCCGTCAAGTTCATACTTAGTAGCTAATATACAATTCAACTACTACAATTCCATATGAAAAACTGATTATAATAATATTTCACATTCAAATATTTTTCAAACTTATAACTCCCCTATTTTACAAATAACATGAAATATAGCACACAATAACTTTGATACAAGACAGTTTGAAGATATTTCTAGTTAATACGCAAGTCGTTCAGCAAAGGCAATAAAGACACGTAATTCATAAGTCCAGAAACAAGTCATGCATTCTGGTTTTACTAAGACTATCTCCCATCCTTGGTTTTGTGGAACATAACCGTTGTGGCCGTTGACAAGACATCATGTAGTAATATCGTCAAAAGGACGGGGGTTACGTAATGCCCAACAGCCCCATAACAATCTAAAAACCTTGTTTCTCACCCCAACTACTGAGTCCGTCACTTGTGGGAATGTTTCATTTAATAGTTGTAATCCGATGTTCTTTTTCTCACTTTGGTGAGAAGCGAACATCACTAACCTGTAAGCATAACACTCTTCTTTATGTTGCATGTTAGAAGCTCTTTTTAAAGCACGAAGTCCTATATTGAGATAGGTGGAGTCAAAATAGGTTCTCAACCCGTGGCGTAGAATTGCATCTGGGTTTCCCGCATTTAATGCCTTAAAGAAAACACATCGTAACTTATGGTCTCCCCAATGTGATATACCCCATCTATTAAAGGAAAGCCTTTTATAAACTAAGGCATGCCTGGAACGTCTTTCAAATGTTTGACAAACTAATTTCACCATAAATAATTGTGTCGATGAACTCTGTCCGACTCTAGACCAGATTTCATCAATCATGTCCGCTGGTAGGTCTTCTAGAATATTCGGTTGTCTATCCTTAACGTCCATTGTGTGTTTTTATACTGTAAAATAGACGAAGATTAGATTCGTAAAAGATAAATAACAAACAATACAAACAATTTTTACATAACATGAAAATACAAGCACACTACAATACATATATTACACAACATGATTACAACTCTTTATTCCGACTCACTCGTTTCTTCCTCTTCGGACTTGGTTCATTTCGCTAATTTCCTAGGGATATATGGTGCTCCCTTAATACGAGCCGTCATTTTCATAAATGGTTTAGAAAAACCTGGTGGCTTAGAAGTTCCCGGGTTATTGTTAAAATTTAAGAAGTACGGGTGTTTACGATATATATATAAAGTTCATCGGGGTTGTAATCAGGTTTCTCTATTTTGATACCTTTTCCCTTATTGTTTTCTTTTGCTTTTTCAAAATGGGTCGAGGTAATTTATATAACATCATCGGAATCCTCGTCGGGATCCGATTCATCAAAAAATTGATAATTTTCCCAATATTTTGGTTCATCGGCGGAAACACCATTGACCATTATTAACTTTGGTCCGTTGGTTAAGGATTTTCTTTATTTAATCGTCTAACTGTAGGTATTAATATTTCTTCCTCCGGAACCTCTTCTTCTTCCGGTTCCTCCTCTTCCGGTTCCTCCTCTTCCGGTTCCTCCTCTTCCAGTTCCTCCTAGAGATTTTGTGAATCTTCCCAAAATATATTCGACTCTTCATTATTATTAGGTGAATCGATGAGATTTGTACTAGAAGTAGACATCTATCACACAATATCAAACACGTTAAGAGAATAATATATCACATAGTATTTACATGTTAATAATATATAGTTTCCAACAAAAAGTGTTAAGCAATCGTTTTTGAAGAGAACACGGTCGAAGTCCAGACTCACTAATGCATCCTAACAAACTCGGTAAGACACACTAATGCAAAATTTTGGTTCTCTAATACCAACGCTCGGATACCAACTGAAATGTCCCGTTCATATCGATTATAAACGTTTCATATTAATTGATTTCTTTGCGAGGTTTTGACCTCTATATGAGACATTTTTCAAAGACTGCATTCGTTTTTAAAACAAACCGTAACCTTTATTTTATCGACAAGGTTAAAGGGACACTACCTAGATTATCAAGAAATGATAATCTAAAAATTATCACACTTACACACGACCAATACATATTGGTTTACAATATTAATATGTTACAACAAAGTAAATCTCGAATGTAGTTTTAAACAATATTATACAAGCATGCTGACACCAAATCTTGTCCATATTCTAGCATGCAACAGCGGAAGCTCTTAATAATCACCTGAGAATAAACATGCTTTAAACGTCAACAAAAATGTTGCTGAGTTATAGGTTTAACCTATATATATCAAATCGTAATAATAGACCACAAGATTTCCATTTCCATTTTTCAATAACATGCGAACTGCATAAAAACCATTCATATGTTGAACACCTGGTAACCGACATTAACAAAATGCATATAGAATATCCCCAAAACAGAAATTCATCTCTATTAATAACTCGAAGTACTAAAGCATACCATTTTCCAGTATGGGGGGAGTTAGTGCCCGTAGATCTACCTTTAGGATTCGCGTCAATTAGGGTGTCTGTTCCCTAATTCTTAGGCTACCAAGCTAAAAGGGTGATATTCGGTATTCATAATCCAACATAGAATGTAATTTCAAGTACTTGTGTCTATTTTGTAAAACCTTTATAAAACTGCATGTATTCTCATCCCAAAAATATTAGATTTAAAAGTGGGACTATAACTCACTTTCACAGATTTTTCCTTCGTCGAAAATAAGACTTGGCCACTGGTCGATTCACGAACATATAACAATATGTACATATACATTAAAGTATGTTCGAAATATATTCACAACATTTTAATTACGTTTTAATGATTTGAGTTTGTTAAGTCAGCAGTCCTCGTTAGTAACCTACAACAAGTTGTCCACAATTAGATGTACAGAAATAAAGCAATATATATTATCTCGAATCAATCCACGACCTCGTGTATACAAGTATCAGGCTAGATCACAACTCAAAGTATATATAATATTTTGGAATCAACCTCAACCCTGTATAGCTAACTCAAACATTACTGCATATAGAGTGTCTATGGTTGTTCCGAAATATATATATATATATATATAGATGGGTCGATATGATATGTCAAAACATTGTATTCGTGTCTATGGTATCCCAAGATTATATAATATATGTTAGAATACATGTATAATATAATATAAGTTAGTTAAGTTATGATTTGTATTAATTTGTTACAATTTCACGCAGCTACAACAAGTAAAATTATCCAATCATGTTTTACCCATAATTTCTTCGTTTTAAATCCGTTTTGAGTGATTCAAGTTGCTATATGAACTAAAATTTACGAAACTAAACAGAAAAAGTATAAGTTTATAGTCGAAAATACAGGTTACAAGTCAATTTTGTAAGAGGTAGTCATTTCAGTTAAAAAATGACGTCTTGATGACCATTTTGAAAAACATACTTCCACTTTGAGTTTAACCATAATTTTTGGATATAGTTTCATGTTCACTGGAAAAATCATTTTTCCAGAAGAACAACTTTTAAATCAAAGTTTATCATAGTTTTTAATTATCAAACCCAAAACAGCCCGCGGTGTTACTACAACGGCGTATGTCCGGTTTTACAGTGTTTTTTGTGTTTCCAGGTTTTAAATCATTAAGTTAGCATATAATATAGATATAGAACATGTGTTTAGTTGATTTTAAAAGTCAAGTTAGAAGGATTAACTTTATTTGCGAACAAGTTTAGAATTAACTAAACTATGTTCCAGTGATTACAAGTTTAAACCTTCGAATAAGATTGTTTTATATGTATGAATCGAATGATGTTATGAACATCATTACTACCTCAAGTTTTGTGGATAAACCTACTGAAAATGAGAAAAATAAATCTAGCTTTAAAGGATCCTTGGATGGCTTGAAAGTTCTTGAAGTAGAATCATGACACGAAAACAAATTCAAGTAAGATTTCCACTCGAAATAAGATTGTTATAGTTATAGAAATTGAATTAAAGTTTGAATATGAGTATTACCTTGTATTAGAAAGATATCTTACTATAAATAAGAAAGATTTCTTAAGGTTGGATGATCACTCAAAGTGGATTTGCAAGATTGGAAGTAAGCTAGCAAACTTGGAAGTGTTGTTGGTGTGTTCTTGAGTTGTTGTTTTGTAAGTTGATGTAGGTTAGGATTTATGAACTAGATTGAGCTAGATTTTGTTGAAGATGATGAAGAACACTTATAAAAATGGAAGAACAATTGAGAGAGAGTATTTTGATTCAAGAAAATTGCAAAGTGAATGTGTTTGTGATGTGCCTCATTCACGTGAAGGTTGCTTTGTCATATAGGCACCATTAGTTTGTAATTTTGTGAGATATTTCATGCTAGATGTTAAATGATGGTTCCCACATGTGTTGGTGACTCACAAGGTCTTCTAAGAGCTGATCATTGGAGTGTATATACCAATAGTAACTACATCTAGGAGTTATGTATTGTACGAGTATAAATACGAGTGCATACGAGCAGAATTGTTGATGAAAATGAATGAGGATGTAATTGTAAGTATTTTTGTTAAGTAGAAGTACTTTGATAAGTGTCTTGAAGTCTTTCAAAAGTTTATGAATACAAATTAAAACACTACATGTATATACATTTTAACTGAGTCGTTAAGTCATCGTTAGTCGTTACATGTAAGTGTTGTTTTGAAACCTTTAAGTTAACGATCTTGTTAAACGTTGTTAACCCATTGTTTATTATATCTAATGAGATGTTAAATTATTACATTATCATGATATTTTGATGTATTAATATATCTTAATATGATATATATACATTTAAATGTCGTTACAACGATAATCGTTACATATATGTCTCGTTTCGAAATCCTTAAGTTGTTAGTCTTGTTTTTACATATGTAGTTCATTGTTAATACACTTAATGATATGTTTACTTATAATTTATCATATTTAAACATAGTTTTTCAATATCTTAATATGATTCATATGTATTTAGTAAGACGTTGTTATAACGATAATCGTTATATATATCGTTTCGAGTTTCTTAATTCAATAAACTCATTTTTATGTATATCACTCATTGTTAACATACCTAGTGAGATACTTACTTATCATAATTTCATGTTAACCATATATATGTCTATATATATATATATATATATATATATATATATATATATATATATATATATATATATATATATATATATATATATATATATATATATATATATATATATATATATATATATAACATCATGTAGTTTTTACGAATTTGTAACGTTCGCGAATCGCCGGTCAATTTGGGTGGTCAATTGTCTATATGAAACCTATTTCAATTAATCAAGTCTTAATAAGTTTGATTGCTTAACATGTTGGAAACATTTAATCATGTAAATATCAATTTCATTTAATATATATAAACATTGAAAAGTTCGGGTCACTACAGCAAGGCCGCGGAAGAGTTTTCAATATTAATGCGGCAGAAGCGCAGGAAGACTTGGAGCTTGTTACGGGTACGTTTCTTATTGACAATACATCTGCTTATGTTTTATTTGATTCGGGTGCGGATAGAAGCTATATGAGTAGAGATTTTTTTGCTAAATTAAGTTGTCCCCTGACGCCTTTGGATAATAAATTTTTACTCGAATTAGCAAACGGTAAATTAATTACAGCAGATAATATATGTCGGAATCGATAAATTAAACTGGTTAGCGAAACATTTAAGATTGATTTGATACCAGTAGAGTTAGGAAGTTTTGATGTAATAATTGGCATGGACTGGTTGAAAAAGGAGAGAGCAGAAATCGTATGTTACAAAAATGCAATTAGCATTGTACGGGAAAAAGGAAAACCCTTAATGGTGTACGGAGAAAAGAACAACGCGAAGCTAAATCTTATTAGTAATTTGAAGGCGCAAAAGCTAATAAGAAAAGGTTGCTATGCTGTTTTAGCACATGTCGAGAAAGTACAAACCGAAGAAAAGAACATCAATGATGTTCCCGTCGCAAAAGAATTTCCCGATGTATTTCCAAAAGAATTACCGGGACTACCTCTACACCGATCCGTTGAATTTCAAATAGATCTTGTACCAGGAGCTGCACCAATAGCTCGTGCTCCATACAGACTCGCACCTAGCAAAATGAAGGAACTCCAAAGCCAATTACAAGAACTTTTAGAGCGTGGTTTCATTCGACCAAGCACATCACCATGGGGAGCTCCTGTTTTGTTTGTCGAAAAGAAGGATGGTACATTCAGGTTGTGTATCGACTAACGAGAGTTGAACAAACTTTCCATCAAGAACCGTTATCCACTACCGAGAATCGACGACTTATTTGATCAACTACAAGGCTCGTCGGTTTATTCGAAGATCAATTTACGTTCTGGATATCATCAAATGCGGGTGAAGGAGGATGATATTCTGAACGCAGCTTTTAGGACGTGTTACGGTCATTATGAGTTTATGGTTATGCCATTTGGTTTAACTAACGCACCAGCTGTGTTCATGGACCTTATGAACCGAGTGTGTGGACCATATCTTGACAAGTTTGTCATTGTTTTCATCAATGACATACTTATCTACTCAAAGAATGATCAAGAGCACGAAGAACATTTGAGAAAAGTGCTAGACTTGTTGAGAAAAGAAAAACTGTACGCTAAGTTTTTAAAGTGTGCATTTTGGCTGGAAGAAGTTCAATTCTGTAGCGACCCGACCAAATCATGTTTGACGGCGCCATCTACGTAGGTCCCATTACATGGTCATAAGTCTTTAAGACAAAGTTTGACCGAAAATATGTCGCATTCATTTCATAAGTGTGGATGTTTCAAAGTTTACAAAAGTAGTTTCCATAACTAGTACATAACGATGTTTAAAGTACAAATGAAACACGTGCGACACAGTTTAAAGTTGTCAAAAGACGCTCTACATATGCAAGTATACTCGACATTCAAAGCAAGTATCAAAAAGAACAAGTGGAAGCATGTATCACCTAATGTTCAAGGACCTGAGAAAAACATATAAATCTGTCAACGGAAACATTGGTGAAATCATAGGTTTAAGTAAGTCAGTGAGTAAAAGTAAGTCGAACCACAAGATTTGCATCATGATAAATAGTAATACATTCTAAAAGTTAATATTCACGAGCACCCAATTATCAAAGCTTAATGTTTCCTTCCTTAGTAGCCCATCACAATAGTGTTAGAACATACACCGTTTCCCGAAAATATATTTCATCCAAAAAACGGTAGCGAACTGTCCGAATGAGGGTTTGTCAAACCCATATGGCCATATAACATAAGTTCTCGCTTACACCATCAAGTGTAACTAATGATAATCGAATTGAGGATTTTCGTTCTAAACTCGTATGTAGAATGTTTGTTTTCATGTACTTGTGTTCACTTAGTTAAAAGAAGCGTTTATGTTTTCTCATCCCAAAAGTAAGTTCAAAAGAGTAAAAAGTGGGACTATGATCTCACCTTGAGTGCAAGAGCAAATAATTACTTCGACAAGTAACGTGTGTAAAGAACAATGCTAGTCTTGACCTAAACAAATAGGTCGTATCAATAACGGTAAACACAGATTAGGTCAAAGATGTCCAATTAGTCCTATGGCTCAATACGACTCGATTATGTAGCATGTGAATCAAATTGTCAAGTTTCATGCAAGATACAAGTATAGGATCATGTTAAAAAGATTGCATAATCATTTTGTTAAGTTTGACAAAAAGTCAAACTTTGGTCGGTCAAAGTCAATGAAAAAGTCAACGCGTTCGGGTCGGGTCCCGAACTATTTTTCTGTGCTAATTATTTTATATATAAGTATGTTAGAACAAGTCTCATGTGAATCGGAGGTCCATAGCGTGCCAAACATTTTCCGTATAATTGACAAGTAGGTCAGAAGCTGGACAAGGCTTAGGTCGCGCCGCGACCCAGAATTGCCGCGCCGCGGCATTGGTCATGTGCTGGTACCTGGTCAGTCTCAATTGTTCAAGTCCCAAATCAAAACT
Organism: Rutidosis leptorrhynchoides; assembly: GCF_046630445.1. Taxonomy (NCBI): domain Eukaryota; kingdom Viridiplantae; phylum Streptophyta; class Magnoliopsida; order Asterales; family Asteraceae; genus Rutidosis; species Rutidosis leptorrhynchoides. Next base: position 561,401,507 of record NC_092335.1, read on the forward strand.
CTTTCAAGCATAAATTACAAACCGCTAACACTTAGAACTCGCACCTTATATCGTTAGAAAGCTAATTTGACAAGGAACCCAACTAAACACATTTCACCAACCGAAAACCTTATTTGCAATAACTGACTTTTCAAATCAAATGATCAATCAATGCACACATTTAATGCTTCAAATTTTACAAGTGCACATTTAAGATTCGGGCATTTAATGCATACATAAAATACGCCGTTTTTTAGATAATCAAGCATACAATACAACTAACTACTTACTAATAAATAATTCATATCATTCAATGCATCAAATATTCATTTCAAGCTTATCAAACCCTAACTCAAATTCACCAAATTCACTAATCAAGTTTATGGAGCTTTCTCAAGCAACCTACACATCAATTTGAAGCTAGTGTGTAACGACCCGTCCTTATCCTCCTGGACGAAATCATCAACATCTGGTCCCATTGCGATGATTGACTCCAAATAATGTCCTTAGTATGAGCTAATGCACAGCGGAAGATTCTATACGTACCTGAGAATAAACATGCTTTAAGACGTCAACATAAAGTTGGTGAGATATATAGGTTTGATGCTAGCAGCGTTATAACTATGGACCACAAGATTTCATGTTATACATAATACACTCCTCGTGTATGAAAAAGTCGTTGAGCACTTGGTAACCATACTTAACATTTAAATCACAGCAGCATATTCTTATATAAACCCTACACCGTACAAAGTGTAGTAACGAAACGAAGTACTGTGCAACCGTTAAAAACTGGTCGTCCAGCCTTGTTGGGGTTGTCAGGCCTGATAGATCTATCAACAGGATTCGCGTTTACGCTCCTCACGTAAATATTAGCTACCAAGTATAAAGAGATATGCCATGGTACAACTCAACGTAGAATTTATATTTTTGATCTCTTGTGCCCATAACGTAAATCATTTATAAAAACAGCGCATGTATTCTCAGCCCAAAATATTTAGAGTTAAAAGGGAACTATATACTCACCATACTGTATTTTGTAGTAAAAATACATATAACATCATTGATCAAGTATAAGGTTGGTCTTGGATTCACGAACCTATATTAGTAATATATATTAAAACATGTAATTGAGGTCAAATAAGTTTATGTATTATTATTAATATAGCTGTTACTTTAGTAATTCGTATGTCCCATTATCAACTTAAATATATTTATTTTATATACCTTAAATAAATATTTTATAAAATATAGTTTATGTATATTTTTATATAACTAAATTTTATTATAATAATAATACTAATGGTGATATTGATAATAATAATAGTATAATTGTAATAATAATAATAATGATAAAAGTAAAAAAAAAAAAAATGATAATGATAATACTAACAATAATAATAATAGTGATAATAATAATAATAATGATAATTTTAATAAAAAAATGTTAATTTTAATAATAATGATAATAAAAATATTAAATTTTAATAGTAATGATAATGATAATGATAATAAATAATAATAAATATAAAAATACCTTTAAAGACTAGAGAGTTAATAAACTACCTAGGCCGGGACTCGAACCCATGACCTCCCGCTAAACCAACTACACCCCTAACCATCCAACTGTCTTTGTTTCTGGATAGTTACTCGTATCTTAAGTATATGTAATACATATCTTCGGTTTTCCTTTTCTTCCACTTCCTTCTATTATGTGATTAAGTTTGGGTTTTGGCCCAAATGGAAACCGAATATATCAGTCCATTAACTGCTTAAAACATCGGTCCTATACATAACATGGCCCGATTGTCATTTACATATTTCGGGAGTTAAGGAAACTTTCTGGACGTTTATTATATTGTGAGATTTATTAATATTGAACTTGTCGGCCATATGCTTGTTCATAGACCCACCATTTTGTTTTCATCATATATTAAAATTGTGATGTACTCCCACTCTAGTTGGCCACCGAATTAAATTAATTATATGTATGGCCCGATTAATTTTTTAATAGCTGGAGGGTGTAAGAGTTTGTGGTGGTTCGGTTTAACAGGGACATAAAATAACAACAACATTATTCATTATTTAGGATCATCATCTCTTCTTTTATCAATCTTTATCATCTTTTTCTTTATCCCATCTACCGTCGCTGGTAGCTGTAACAGAAATCAAAACAGGCCCGTAGTTGTAACAGGGAATAAGAAAAAAGAAAGTAGCTTAAGGTGGTTATGGTGAGTGGTTTGATTTGAAACATAAAAGCAAGGTGGTGGTGTGGTAACCGTGAGTTGGTTAATGGGTTCAAAGAAAGTGGTAGTTTTGTGATGGTTGTGGGTTTAATTAGAACTGAAAACGAATGATTACAAGATGATAATGGCGATGTCTCGTGGAGATTTAAGATGGTTTATAGAAGATATCCAGTAAATAAGTCTTATTGATGTTTAATTTTTGGTTTCCAAGGTAGCAAATAGCAAAGGTGGCGGTGATGGATAAGAATGGTAATAAAGTGACGGGTTTGAATACAATGAAGGTGATGTTGGTTTCATAGGGTGTTCAAAGTGATAATGGGTTCAAGGCGAAGAGAGTGACGATAGAGTGGTGTTAGATGGAGGTCGTTTGAGGTGTCTAGGGTGGCGGTTGTGATGATGATACCGATGGTTGCTATGTAGGTGTTGTCGAGAAGAAGAGAGTTCACTTTTATTCCTTCTTCTTTTTTTTTGTTTTTTTTTATCCCCACGATACAAGCATATATGTATATAAAGTTTACTAATACTCGAAAGATCTTTGCAGATTAAGTGAATTGATTGATCGTGTCTTGTAGTGAAGGTAGGGTTGATTGAATTCACGGGTTTAATAGAAGAGAAGAAAAAGAAATTAAAGAGATATTGATTTATAGATGACAGATCCGTTTAATTATATTTGATATCTAATACATAATATAATATATAAATAATAATATTATTTATAATTACATTAACAATGATAATATTAATAATAATTATTGTTACTTTAATATAATAACTGAATAAATAAAAATAAAAATAAATATTATGAATTTTTTTTTACATAAAATATATACATATAATAATTTCATACAGAAATTATATATACAATATAATATATATTCATTAATTTACAATAGTTGTTTGTTATTAACTTGTTTACTACCAATCGAAATATCAACGAGTATTACAATCATTTAATATTTATTTTTAATATACTTTTATCTATGTTTTAGATAATAGTTATTATAATATCATATTTTTATTTTATTTTACATAATTAATTTTTAATAACATCAACATATAATAATTTAAATTATAATTATTATTTGTATATATACACACATATCTAATCATAAATAGTTGTTCGTGAATCGTCAGGCATGGTCAAAGGGTAACTGATTATCCTAATATAGATTTTAGACTTTCTAGACTCAACATTAGGGTTTTTGCTTATCGTGTCGGAAACATATAGAGATTAGAGTTTAAATTTGGTCGGAAATTTCCGGGTCATTACAGTACCTACCCGTTAAAGAAATTTCGTCCCCGAAATTTGGTAGAGGTAGTCATAGATAACAATAGGAATGTTTCATGACGAATATAAGGTAATAATGGAGTTTTATCATTATTGGAAGATATAGATAAAAGGATTCGATCATATGAAGCGCACGAGTGAAACTATCACAAAAGAGTGAATTGAGTGAATAAATATATTCATTTTACCCAATGACGTAGTTACTATTAACTTCCGGAATTTAAGGGGTTTAGAGAAAATCTTACGTAATAAGATTTGATTCTTCAGCGAGTAGGATCTTCTTTGATCTAATGCGGCAAATCTGTTTTGATTTCTTTGTCGGATATTTCATTATAAAACTACCCCCTTTGTTTCCTTATTTCCATATCCCACATTTTCTACTTTTTCTCCTTAATTCCTACTTTAAGACATTCGTCAATATGCTCCATCCCATTCTAATCCTTGATATACTCTTAATTTGCACATCTATCATTCTCCTCTTTCGTCTACCACCGGATGAATCTATTTACTTCTACTATACTCTTGTGTTTATAGTATTTTTCGTTCTCCCGTGTCTCTATATTGCTATATGTATCGATATACACGATTTGTAAATTTCTGGGTGGTTGTTGAGTTTGATATCTCCCCTTATACTTCGATGCTCTTGTTTCTGTTTTCTATAATCATTGTCATCCATAGTTAATACTCTCTCCTTTTTGCTACGATCTATACCCCAATTTCTAGTTTGGGGCTTTGTCCCTTCGTTTCTTCTTCCCGTCCTTGAGTCAAGCGAGCAATGGTCCGGAATTCGTAGGTATGAAATTCAGAATGAACATAGCTAATGCTCTAAGAAAGAAATAGTATTGGTACGATTTTGATTCGTTAAATTACCAAAATACCCTGGAAAAAATAGAACAATCAAGATGATATGTTTCTAATACGTTTGGAGATGGAATAGAATGTAAGAGCCGTGTAACATGGCACATGATGATGGTACTGTGAATCATCATATTCCATTAGAAACTTAACATGGCTTACTATAATATAATGAAGTTGATCAAGTTTCATTATATTATACTAATTCATGCATCAGTTCCCAACACTGCTTCAGAACATTCCTATTTTAAACTCGAAAGTTTTAGAACTTAGAAACTAACACAGTTTCCTTGGTATTGTAACGCAGAAGTTACGGAAGGATAAATAATCTCAGATAGGAATAGTTGTGAAAATATCTCCAGAAATATGGAGAATATGTATAACGAAAGATATGAAGATATCTTATAATATCTAAGATAAGATGATGATGAAGAATATCATCCGGGCAAGGTTTAGAATAAAGAGTACGGTTCTTACTGACGGTTTCAAAAGGCACTGAATCATTTTGATTCTTTGAAGTCAGGTTTAGTTTTCACAATTTGTTCATGGCCTCCTTCATACTTTGCTCAAACCTTTTTCCAGTTCTCAACCTTCTCTTTTTCGGAGCTTTACCAATACACTGTACTTTATCATCAAACTTTTGACCGTTAAAGTCGTTTACGGTTTTTGCTGCTTCATCAGCATTTCAAGAACTACTTCTTAGTCCAGAGTGTTTTTCAGAAACTTCACATTCAAAGTATGAAATTCTTAGGGATAGACGCTATAGGTATAACTGGAGAAGTTCTGCGAGATTTTCAAAGTACTAATTGCGGGTTCTGCCAAAGAGATAACAAATTGCTGATACATCTGACGATGATTTCATGGAATATAAAAGGTTTTTCGGTAATGACGGCGAAAGGATGATGTATAGATATCGAGATTATAATAAGGCTAGTCTTTCCGAGAAGTCGAAGTGGAGCTGTGACAAAATTAGCTTCCTGAAAAAAAAATTATAGGGTTTTTTTTTTGCTAATAAATGGCAAAGGATTCAACACGATAGGTGTTAAACTATGAATTTGGATCCGAAAGTTTTTCAGGTGCATAAATCTTTTCTTCCGTAGATGAAGTGCGGTTGGTTCATCTTTCCGATCGAGGTGTTTTCAAGAATCATGAAAAGTTGTGAATGCGAATTGTAATCGCCAAGATACAAATGAGGTTTAAGATAGAATCAAGTGGCAAACTTGAAGAGTTGTTTAATTCCATATGTTATAATCAATATTTTAATTCATTTTACTTGTCCATAGTTAGCAGTCTAATAGTCCGATTATCCAATGGTCCAATAGTTCAACAGTTCAATATATTCATATATAATTTAATATACATAATTAATTAATACGTATCGTGACCCGTGTACCGGTCTCAGTGTCGATCACAACTCAAAGTATATATATATTTTGGAATCAACTCCGACCCTGTATAGCCAACTCCCACCTTCACATATAGAGTGTCTACGGTTGTTCCGAAATATATATATAGATGGATCAATATGATAAGTCGAAACCTTGTATACGTGTCCCGTTATTTAAATTGCGTAAAATAAATATATATCATGACCCATTATACAACGTGTTGTCTCAGAATTAATCCGACGTGTTGTTGTACATGTGTCTCGACGGTATGTAAAGTACAGAAATTAAAATTGCGAGAATATAAATTGCGATAAATTAAATGTTAATCAGTAAGCTGGGAACAGTTAGCCGGAACAGTTAGCGTGGAATCTTTAACAGATTTTCAATTAGTTAATTCGTGTGTTTCTAACAAATTTTTTTTTTAATTTGTCCAATGTTTCTTCTTTATGCCACTTGTTGGATTCGGATAGGTAAAAATCCAAATATGAAATTTAAATGGAAATGGTTAATCTGAAGTGAACGGAGACGTATATCGGTAGTTGTAAGTAGGATAGTAAATGATTGTTGAATCAGATTCGAAGAATGTACAGTGTAACTTATTAATGTGAAATCTAAATATTCCTCGGGTACTACCCACCCGTTAAAATATTTTCATCATTAACAGTTTGTACGAAAGAATTTTTAATTACGATCTTTATGAAAATATACTTGCATATATATTTTCTTCAGATGAAATTATGGATTTAATGAATCAATAGGATATTAACTCATTTGATTTATTGTTAATAATGGATTACATGATCTCTAAAACATTAGAGATTTCATAATCACCATGTCGAACGAAGATATATGAGGTAGAACGTTACGTAAAGTGAAGGTAATCGATGTAAAACGATATATAGAACGAGGATAATACTTGAAGTACAGATGATGATATTGAGGCGTGTGATGTTGATATCCGAGGTACATATTGTGATGTTGAGATTTACGACGTGATTGGGGTGTTAAGAGTATTGTCAACGTTGATGATGATGATACGGATTATGCTGCTGGTGCCGCTGCTGGTGTTTGTAACCTCCGCACCAGGTTCTCCAAAACCATTACTCGAGCACGTAGTTCGTTAACTTCTTATATTATGTCGAGATGATTGACGATTGAAACGAGCGGGTGAGTAAGATTTGAAATATAGGATATTATATAATCGTGACGGGATATTCTAAAAATGAGAGGGTAAATGGTTTCTCGAACAGGTTTGCCGGTAATTGCTTTCAGGTTCATCGCCAAGAGGGCAATTTGATGAATAAGAAGGATCTTCGATGTGAAATGATTTTCGAATATAGGATGATATTCTAACTTCATAGAATATCTATATATAATACTAAAGATTTGGTAGCCTACAGAGGAACCTACGGCATATGACAAGCAAATCTACGGATGTGCTAAGATATGAATTTTTGTCTATACACTATCGATACACTAAATGCAGTAAGACGTGTCTAGACTAAAGAATGATAAGCAGGTAATTCCCTAAGGATGATAAGCAGATGGTTTCCAACGGGAAATGATAAGCAAAACTTTTTGACAGGTAGACACGGTCAAAGTCCAGACTCACTAATGTATCCTAACAACTACCAGTTAGACACACTAATGCAAGGCCTGGTTCGCTAAGACCAACGCTCTGATACCACCTGTAACGACCCGTCCTTATCCTCCTGGACGAAATCATTAACATCTGGTCCCATTGCGATGATCGACTCCAAATAATGTCCTTAGTATGAGCTAATGCACAGCGGAAGATTCTATACGTACCTGAGAATAAACATGCTTTAAGACGTCAACATAAAGTTGGTGAGATATATAGGTTTGATGCTAGCAGCGTTATAACTATGGACCACAAGATTTCATGTTATACATAATACACTCCTCGTGTATGAAAAAGTCGTTGAGCACTTGGTAACCATACTTAACATTTAAATCACAGCAGCATATTCTTATATAAACCCTACACCGTACTAAGTGTAGTAACGAAACAAAGTACTGTGTAACCGTTAAAAACTGGTCGTCCAGCCCGGTTGGGGTTGTCAGGCCCGATAGATCTATCAACAGGATTCGCGTTTACGCTCCTCACGTAAATATTAGCTATCAAGTATAAAGAGATATGCCATGGTACAACTCAACGTAGAATTTATATTTTTGATCACTTGTGCCCATAACGTAAATCATTTATAAAAACAGCGCATGTATTCTCAGCCCAAAATATTTAGAGTTAAAAGGGAACTATATACTCACCATACTGTATTTTGTAGTAAAAATACATATAACATCATTGATCAAGTATAAGGTTGGTCTTGGATTCACGAACCTATATTAGTAATATATATTAAAACATATAATTGAGGTCAAATAAGTTTATGTATTATTATTAATATAGCTGTTACTTTAGTAATTCGTATGTCCCATTATCAACTTAAATATATTTATTTTATATACCTTAAATAAATATTTTATAAAATATAGTTTATGTATATTTTTATATAACTAAATTTTATTATAATAATAATACTAATGGTGATATTGATAATAATAATAGTATAATTGTAATAATAATAATAATAATAATGATAAAAGTAAAAAAAAAATTGATAATGATAATACTAACAATAATAATAATAGTGATAATAATAATAATAATGATAATTTTAATAAAAAAATGTTAATTTTAATAATAATGATAATAAAAATATTAAATTTTAATAGTAATGATAATGATAATGATAATAAATAATAATAAATATAAAAATACCTTTAAAGACTAGAGAGTTAATAAACTACCTAGGCCGGGACTCGAACCTATGACCTCCCGCTAAACCAACTACACCCCTAACCATCCAACTGTCTTTGTTTCTGGATAGTTACTCGTATCTTAAGTATATGTAATACATATCTTCGGTTTTCCTTTTCTTCCACTTCCTTCTATTATGTGATTAAATTTGGGTTTTGGCCCAAATGGAAACCGAACATATCAGTCCATTAGCTGCTTAAAACGTTGGTCCTATACATAACATGGCCCGATTGTCATTTACATATTTCGGGAGTTAAGGAAACTTTCTGGACGTTTATTATATTGTGAGATTTATTAATATTGAACTTGTCGGCCATATGCTTGTTCATAGACCCACCATTTTGTTTTCATCATATATTAAAATTGTGATGTACTCCCACTCTAGTTGGCCACCGAATTAAATTAATTATATGTATGGCCCGATTAATTTTTTAATAGCTGGAGGGTGTAAGAGTTTGTGGTGGTTCGGTTTAACAGGGACATAAAATAACAACAACATTATTCATTATTTAGGATCATCATCTCTTCTTTTATCAATCTTTATCATCTTTTTCTTTATCCCATCTACCGTCGCTGCTAGCTGTAACAGAAATCAAAACAGGCCCGTAGTTGTAATAGGGAATAAGAAAAAAGAAAGTAGCTTAAGGTGGTTATGGTGAGTGGTTTAATTTGAAACATAAGGTGGTGGTGTGGTAACCGTGAGTTGGTTAATGGGTTCAAAGAAAGTGGTAGTTTTGTGATGGTTGTGGGTTTAATTAGAACCGAAAACGAATGATTACAAGATGATAATGGCGATGTATCGTGGAGATTTAAGATGGTTTACAGAAGATATCCAGTAAATAAGTCTTATTGATGTTTAATTTTTGGTTTCCAAGGTAGCAAATAGCAAAGGTGGCGGTGATGGATAAGAATGGTAATAAAGTGACGGGTTTGAATACAATGAAGGTGATGTTGGTTTCATAGGGTGTTCAAAGTGATAATGGGTTCAAGGCGAAGAGAGTGACGATAGAGTGGTGTTAGATGGAGGTCGTTTGAGGTGTCTAGGGTGGCGGTTGTGATGATGATACCGATGGTTGCTATGTAGGTGTTGTCGAGAAGAAGAGAGTTCACTTTTATTCCTTCTTCTTTTTTTTTGTTTTTTTTTATCCCCACGATACAAGCATATATGTATATAAAGTGTTACTAATACTCGAAAGATCTTTGCAGATTAAGTGAATTGATTGATCGTGTCTTGTAGTGAAGGTGGGGTTGATTGAATTCAAGGGTTTAATAGAAGAGAAGAAAAAGAAATTAAAGAGATATTGATTTATAGATGACAGATCCGTTTAATTATATTTGATATCTAATACATAATATAATATATAAATAATAATATTATTTATAATTACATTAACAATGATAATATTAATAATAATTATTGTTACTTTAATATAATAACTGAATAAATAAAAATAAAAATAAATATTATGAATTTTTTTTTACATAAAATATATACATATAATAATTTCATACAGAAATTATATATACAATATAATATATATTCATTAATTTACAATAGTTGTTTGTTATTAACTTGTTTACTACCAATCGAAATATCAACGAGTATTACAATCATTTAATATTTATTTTTAATATACTTTTATCTATGTTTTAGATAATAGTTATTATAATATCATATTTTTATTTTATTTTACATAATTAATTTTTAATAACATCAACATATAATAATTTAAATTATAATTAATATTTGTATATATACACACATATCTAATCATAAATAGTTGTTCGTGAATCATCAGGCATGGTCAAAGGGTAACTGATTATCCTAATATAGATTTTAGACTTTCTAGACTCAACATTAGAGTTTTTGCTTATCGTGTCGGAAACATATAGAGATTAGAGTTTAAATTTGGTCGGAAATTTCCGGGTCATTACATAGTGATACTAGGAACACATTTAATACATGCATTTATAATATTTAACAACATTTAAGCAACCAAATCATCAATCAAACACACCAAACTTTCAAGTTCATGCTAGTTATCAAAAATAACAAGATCGAACATATAAATCATATATTCATGTTAGACTTGAGCCATAGACACTAATTAACAACTTTATAAGTTAAAAACATTAAGAACACAAACTCTAGTGATTTTAGAAAGTTACCCAATTGAGATGTAATCGGTATGGAATCGAAGAGGAAGTTGCAAGACTAACGACCCATCCTGATCCATTCGGACGAAGTCCATATCGATTATAAATGATTTACAACAGTTGATTACATCGCGAGGTACTTGACCTCTATATGATACATTTTACAAACATTGCATTCGTTTTTGAAAAGACAATCTTTCATTACATCGAAAGTTGACAGGCATGCATACCATTTCATAATATATCCAACTATAATTGACTTAATAATAATATTGATGAACTCGACGACTCGAATGCAACGTCTTTTGAAATATGTCATGAATGACTCCAAGTAATATCTATAAAATGAGCAAATGCACAGCGGAAGATTTCTTTCGTACCTGAGAATAAACATGCTTTCAAGTGTCAACCAAAAGGTTGGTGAGTTCATTAGTTTAACGTAAATAATCATTTCCATCATTTTAATAGACCACAAGATTTAATATTTCCATTTCTCATAAACATACGTCCCATGCATAGAGACAAAATATCATTCATATGGATTGAACACCTGGTAATCGACATTCACAATATACAAATAAGAATATCCCCATCATTCCGGGATTCTCCTTCGGACATGATATAAATTTCGAAGTACTAAAGCACCCGGTACTTTGGATGGGGCTTGTTGGGCCCGATAGATCTATCTTTAGAGTTCGCGTCAATTAGGTGTCTGTTCCCTAATTATTAGATTACCAAACTAAAAAGGGGCATATTCGATTTAATAATCCAGCCATAGAATGTAGTTTTAAGTACTTGTGTCTATTTCGTAAAACAGTTATAAAAGCAGCGCATGTATTCTCAGTCCCAAAATTATATATTGCGAAAGCATTTAAAAAGGGATTAATGAAACTCACCTAATGTATTTTGTAGTAAAAATACATATGACTATAATGAACAATGCAGGGTTGGCCTCGGATTCACGAACCTATATCAAGTATATATATATTAACACATTGTAATATTAATCAACTAAGTTTATGTATATCCTATAATATATATATATATATATATATATATATATATATATATATATATATATATATATACATAAACTTAGTTGATTAATATTACAATGTGTTAATATATATATATATATATATATATATATATATATATATATATATATATATATATATATATATAATTATATTAATTCTTATAATTCGTTATAATACTTATACGATATATATATTCTACTAAATGTTATATTAATATAAGTAATATTATATTAGTTAATATATTAGAATCTAATATTAGTGCACTCATGATATATGTAATAAATATATACTTTCATATAAATGCCCTTTGTTTGTGAAAAAAAAATTATAAATATAAGGATAATAATAATAATACACCATTTGAATCTTAATTATAATTTTATCATTTTTCATATTAACACTTATTCATTTTTGTGATTCTTATCTTTATAATTGTCACCTAAACAATATCATTGAAACTTTTTATTTTCCTAATCATACTAATTCTAATAATAATGATAACGATAATACTAATACTTAATAATGATACAAATAATAATAGCAATAACAATAACAATATTCATGGTAACAATAATAATAATAATCCTAATAATAATTAGTAATTAGTAATAATAACAATAACAATAATAATAATAATAATAATAATAATAATAATAATAATGAAGGTATTTCGTATGCCCGAGAGACATATTAAATTAACGTGGCTGACGTGTTATGATCCAAGTCGGGTCATACCCAAATAACAAACTTACCGACACCTTATTCGTCTTTGATCTTAACGATTGAATTGTTGATTAAATACGCGACACTTGAACTTTGAGAAAAATGGTTTTCTTAAATAATACTTGGTGTATATATATATATATATATATATATATATATATAAATTATGGAATAATTTATGTTATATGGAATTAATTATTTATGGGTTAAATAATTAATTAATTTATGTTACATTTATATAAATTGGTTTTATATAAATAAAATGTACATAAATTAAATTGCAAGTTTATAAAATGTGCATTATAAATATATGGAAGTTTTATATTAAACATATAACTTGTTTAAAACTAATTAATTTAAACAAAAGATGGAGTGGCCTTGGAGTTGTAAGTAAGCATGCTAATGACTCCAACACTTGTCCATACTTTCCCACTTCCATATACATGCACTTTGACTCCTTGGTGGAATAACATACTTGCAAAATACATCAAAAAAAACTGCACAAAGACTCCCATTCTGCTGCTGTAGGCCGTGGGGTTTAGGGAGCAAGAAGGGGTTCATAATTTGGTTTTGTAAGTTTAATTCAAGTGTTAATTAAATCCTAACCAAAGTACAAGGTGTTGGTTACAAGTTTGGGGTATAATCTCTTGAGGTTTCATCCATTTGAAGCTCCATTCAACATCATCATCTTCATCACTTTCAACTAGCTTGGAATAGGTATAACATCTTATTCTTGCTTGTAGTTTGTAAGCTTATTTCTCAACTTGATCCTTTTCTTGGGATTTAACTTTTATATGGTTAAAGATTAACATGTTCCAAAATGGTAATTACATGCTTCCGCTTTTAATTGATTCTTAAATGGTTTTAAATATCATGAAACTTGTTAAATCCCAACAATGGTATCTAGAGCCGAAGTTGATGAAATATGCTTCGAGATGATATGTTAAACCCACTATATTTTGCATTTTATGAACATGCATGATAGTAGAATGCAAAAATTTTAGGGTTTGGGTGGGTTTGGTATTTAGGCCGAATTTAAGGAGACCCAAAATGGGTTTTTGGGTTCTTCCATTTGGTCTAATTTTGGTTGTATGTAATGTTCACAATCCTAGCCTTGACCTTGTGTTGCATGCATGTGTGTTTGGTTGATTTATGATTCATTTGGTATGTATTATCATTCATTCAAAAGGCATGTAATAATTATTCAATTGGTTTGTAATTATATTCATTTGGCTATGTAATTTATTTTATATTTGGTATGTAAAATAGATTAGGTTGTATTTCATTTTCTAGACAAAATGTATTAGGATATATTTTGTAAAATGATGAAGATGATGAAGACTTGAAGAACACATGAAGAAGCATTTGGATGCAAGATTAAGTGGGAGGTTAAAACCTCCTACTTTGTGTTATAACCCCTTAACCGGTGGCATTTGTTTTCGGCTAAACAAATGTCTACCAAAATGGCTTGATTGTGAACATATGATTTTGCATGCGTGGTTGTTTTGTATGATTATGTGGATTGTATGTTTGTATGCTACAAGTTATTCACACAAGTTAACAACAAACTAAAATGGCAATTTAAATTGGTTAAAATTGACATTATTAACGACATGCAAAACGTCAATTTAAATGGTTAAATTAAAAACGGCTAAAAGGACATTAATAATCGGTTATTAAGAACATGATAAGGATCATACATATGAAATGGTTTATAACTAGTAATTGGCTTACTAAAAGGACATGAAAATAGGTTTTTCATAAAACACTACACACCAAATGCATGTTGGTGTATAGCATTTTGTTTTCTAAAACTAGAATGTAGAAAACATAAAATCCCTTTAACTAATACAAGGTAAACAAGTTAAACGCCATCCTTTTGTGGAAACACTTAGACATATTAGGAATCTCTTGATGGGATAAAGGTCACCTAACCGTCATGAGTGAACTAATATGAATAAGGTACACTTTGCATACATGTGGGATAAAGGTCACCTAACCACTTGTATGTTAAGTCTACATGTCTACACAAGTAGGACGACTTGATTTGGGAATCATGAACTTAGGGTCACCGAAGCATGAGGAACAAATAGGCGTTTGATGGGATTAATATGCCATGCAAAAGGATTGCATGATCCCATAAAATTAGAAGTTGCAAAAGGATTGCAATTGTCATTATGACTACCTAGCTAAATCAAATGACGGGATAAAGGTCACCTAACCGGAATTTGACTTACCGTTGGATTCTAATATTTAAATAAAACAAATTAAAAGGGTATTGTTTATTAAATCAAAAATCGATACTTAAACGAACCTTGTTAATTTTGTAGATGGCCGCCAATAACAACAACAACATTCCAAACGCACCACTTAACCTAAACCACCTATCATTAAGGTCTCTCTTAGAGAAAGACAAACTCAACCATACAAACTTTATGGATTGGTTCCGCAATCTTCGGATTGTCCTCAAACAAGAGGATAAAATGTATGTGCTTGAGGACCCCATTCCCGATTAACCGGATGAGAATGATGTGGATGCAATGGCCTCTTACGATAAGTATTGCCACGACTCCCTTCAAGTCTCATGCTTAATGCTTGGGACTATGATACCCGAACTCCAAAAGGATTTCGAGCATCATAGTGCATACGACATGATAACGCAATTGAAGGAGATGTTCCTTCAACAAGCGCGTGTCGAGCGATTCGAAACGGTTCGGGCGCTACATGCTTGTCGTATGGACGATACCCAATCGGTTTCATCTTATGTACTTAAGATGAAAAGCCTTATCGATCGTGCTAACCGTCTTAACCTAAACATATCTAATGAGTTAGCCACCGATCTTATCCTTAACTCCCTATCGAAAAGGTTTGATCAATTTGTAATTAATTACAATATGAATGGGATGGATAAGAGCATAGGTGAGCTTCACGGTATGCTTAGAACGGCGGAAACTAGCATGGGTAAAAGGGCTTTACCCGTGTTAGCAATCGATCAAGGTGGGTCCAAAAGTAAGACCTCTAAGCCAAAGGTGGCTAAGAGAAAAGGACCCGCCTATCAAGGCAAAGGGAAAGGGAAGATGGTTACCCCAACCATCAACAAGGCTAAGAAGCAAAAGGTAGCTGAGAAGGCAAACCCCAAGGAAGACCCATGTTTCGGTTGCGGTGAGATGGGTCATTGGAAACGAAACTGTCCGGTCTACCTTAAGGAGTTGAAGGAGAAGAGGGATGCGGGGCAAACCTCAGGTAATATATATATGGTATATATAGAGCTTAGTATTACTTCTTCTAATACATGGGTATTAGACACGGGATGTGGAACTCATATTTGCAATTCTTTGCAGGGGTTCAAAAGAAGTAACAAGCAAACGGGAACATCAAGTCTCTTCATGGGGAATGGAGCTAAAGTGCAAGTGAAGGCTCAAGGAGACTTTGTGTTAAAGCTTCCAAGTGGTTTGGAACTTATTTTGAAAGATGTTTTGTATGCACCCGATTTATGTCGAAACATTATTTCCATTTCCCGTTTGAAACAATGTGGTTTTAATCCTAATTTTGTTAATGGTGATATCCATATTTATTTAGATAATGTATTCTATTTCAAGGCTTCACCTTCAAATGGAATTTATGAATTGGTTCATGATGACACATCATCTAGTAGCTCAATGTACCATACAAGCACCAAGAAACTCAAAAGGGATTTGAGTGATTCCTACTTATGGCATTGTCGCCTTGGTCACATAAACAAGAACCGAATACATACACTTCAAAAGAATGGACTTTTGAAATCAAATGAAATGGATTCGTTTGAAGTATGTGAATCTTGTTTACAAGGCAAGATGACTAAAGCACCTTTCAAAGGGACCTATGAAAGGGCTAAAGATTTATTGGGATTAATACATTCGGATGTATGTGGACCCTTTAAACCCATGACTAGGAATGGTGAAAGATACTTTGTTACTTTCATTGATGACTTTAGTCGTTTCGGATATGTCTACTTATTAAGACACAAGGACGAAACGTTTGAAGTATTCAAAGAATATCAAAACGAAGTACAAAATCAACTCAATAGGACAATTAAGGTACTTCGTACCGATAGAGGAGGTGAATACCTAAGCGATGCCTTCCAAGATCATCTTAGGAGTTGTGGGATTATCTCACAACTTACTCCACCCGGAACACCCCAACTTAATGGAGTTTCCGAAAGGAGGAACCGAACCCTAATGGATATGGTTCGATCTATGATGGCAAGAAGCTCGTTACCTCTATCATTTTGGGGTTATTGTCTAAGCTCCGCGGCTCGTATTTTAAATATGGCCCCAACCAAGAAAGTGGAACAAACTCCTCACGAGATGTGGTTTGGTAAACCTCCATCTCTATCATACTTAAAGGTATGGGGATGTGAAGCTTATCCTAAGCGTTACGTCCCTAATAAGTTGAATGCTCGATCCACGAAGTGTATCTTCATAGGATATCCCAAGGATGATATGGGATACTATTTCTATGATCCATCCGAGCAGAATGTATTTGTTGCTCGGAAGGCGGAATTCCTTGAAACTAAGTTCCTAATGGAAGGAAATAGTGAAAGGAAGATAGATCTTGAAGAGGTTCAAGATCAAGTAGATGATACACAATTGGTTGACACTAGCACTCAACATGAAATTGTTGATAGTGATCAAATGAATGATCAAAATACACAAGACATTCTTAGATCTGGTAGGATTAGCAATCCTCCTGAGAGATATGGGTTTCTCATAGATGGTTGCTATACGGTTGATTTGGATGAACCAACAAACTACCAAGATGCTTTATCAAGGATTGATAAAGATAAATGGCAGGAAGCCATGAACGCCGAGATGCAATCCATGTATGAAAACCAAGTGTGGGAACTTGTTGAGCAACCTCCTAGCTCTAAGCTAGTTGATTGCAAATGGCTTTTCAAAATGAAAACCGACATACATGGAAACTTGGATACATATAAAGCTAGACTTGTTGCAAAAGGTTTCACTCAAACTCAAGGGGTTGATTATGATGAAACTTTCTCGCCTGTGGCAATGCTAAAGTCTATTAGGATATTATTTGCCATTGCTGCTCACTACGACTATGAAATATGGCAAATGGATGTCAAAACCGCTTTCCTAAATGGATATCTTATGGAAGATGTCTATATGGTCCAGCCTGAAGGTTTTGTTGATCCAAAATATCCTAAAAGGGTATGCAAGTTAAAGAAGTCAATCTACGGATTGAAACAAGCATCTAGAATGTGGAATCATCGTTTTAATGAGGAAGCCGAGAAATTTGGCTTCATTAAAAATGGTGATGAAGCTTGTGTATATAAGAAAGCTAGTGGGAGCACTATCATGTTCCTTGTACTATATGTGGATGATATATTATTATTTGGGAATGATATTACCACAATGCAAGGAGTCAAAACTTGGCTAAAGAGTTGCTTCTCCATTAAGGATCTTGGAGATGCACAATACATATTGGGGATAGGGATCTATAGGAATAGATCCAAGAGATTGATAGGTTTAAGTCAAAGTACATACATTGATAAAATCTTGAAAAGGTTCAAGATGGAAAACTCTAAGAGAGGTTTGGTACCTATTCAAAAGGGAACCGTTCTCAGTTCATCTCAGTGTCCTGCCACGAAAGATGAACAAGAGAGAATGAAGAAAGTTCCATACGCATCTGCTATTGGGTCTATCATGTATGCAATGATATGTACTAGACCGGATGTGTCATGCGCTCTAAGCTTGACAAGTAGATACCAGAACAACCCAGGAAACAGTCATTGGATTGCTGTTAAAAGTATATTGAAATACCTCAGGAGAACTAAGGATATGTTTCTAATATATGGGTCTGGTGAGGAGGAACTCGCCGTAAAAGGTTACGTGGACGCGAGTTTCCAAACTGATCGAGATGACTCTCGATCACAATCCGGTTATGTCTTCATGTTAAATGGTGGTGCGGTCTCTTGGAAGAGTTCGAAATAGGAGGTTGTTGCGTTATCCACTACAGAGTCGGAGTACATTGCCGCCTCACTGGCAGCTCAGGAAGCTGCATGGATGAAGAAATTCATCGACGACTTAGGAGTGGTCCCTTCCATTCAGGACCCTCTTGAGATCTTTTGTGACAACGAGGGTGTTTTTTCTCAAATCAAGGAACCTCGTGCTCATCAAAAGACTCGTCACATTGAGCGGAGATTCAACTACATCAGAGATGAGGTTGAAAAGGGAAAGATATGTATTCACAAAGTTCACACAGATCAAAATGTTGCGGATCCACTCACGAAGCTTTTACATGGGCCAAAACATGAGGGACATGTTTGTGCATTGGGGCTTCGATATTCTAGTGATTGGAAATGATCCATTTTATGTATTGTAACGGAACGAATTAGTTCAAACTCATTAATATAATTATGGTATTAATTTAATTATGAGTCATGTTCAAATTTTGCATATTTTATCCATGAATAAACTATTATTCTAAATTCCGTAGTCGATCACATTTGTGGGAACAAGTGTGAGGTTTAGACTATTATGAACTCGGATTGGTATACATTCAGGTTGAATGTGGGACAAGGTTGCAACCAAGGTTCATAGATATTTGTGGGATACAAATATTGAAAGACCCGCTCTCAAGAATTACTGTATAGAGCCTTTGTGGTTGATCACATGTAATCTTGAGTAAAGGAGAATATCATTGTATCCTCTGACCTGAGATACATATTGGGTTCGGATATTCACCAAGTACTGTGCCTTGATTCCTTCCTTTGCTATTCTGAAACATGGTAGTACATAAGGAAGAACTCAGGTATATTACAAAGTGTATATCTAGGACGTATGTAGTCAAGATGGAATTTGTCCCTCTTATTCGTTGAGAGTCAGATGTCTAAGGCCTGAAAAGTTAAATCTATAAGAGAGTGATCACTCTGTATCTCTTGGATTTAACATGACATCTAGGACGAAAGGAAATAATGAAAGATTCACCTAATCATATTCGAGATGGAACTCGAAAGGGATGATGTTATTGAATGGCACAAAGTCATAACATATTAGGGGTGATGGACGGTGTGTTAGGCTGTATCCATCACTTGCATTAATTTCTTATGTTTCTCGTGCAAGTGGGAGATTGAAGGTATTTCGTATGCCCGAGAGACATATTAAATTAACGTGGCTGACGTGTTATGATCCAAGTCGGGTCATACCCAAATAAAAAACTTACCGACACCTTATTCGTCTTTGATCTTAACGATTGAATTGTTGATTAAATACGCGACACTTGAACTTTGAGAAAAATGGTTTTCTTAAATAATACTTGGTGTATATATATATATATATATATATATATATATATATATATATATATATATATATATATATATATATATATATATATATATATATATATATATATATAAATTATGGAATAATTTATGTTATATGGAATTAATTATTTATGGGTTAAATAATTAATTAATTTATGTTACATTTATATAAATTGGTTTTATATAAATAAAATGTACATAAATTAAATTGCAAGTTTATAAAATGTGCATTATAAATATATGGAAGTTTTATATTAAACATATAACTTGTTTAAAACTAATTAATTTAAACAAAAGATGGAGTGGCCTTGGAGTTGTAAGTAAGCATGCTAATGACTCCAACACTTGTCCATACTTTCCCACTTCCATATACATGCACTTTGACTCCTTGGTGGAATAACATACTTGCAAAATACATCAAAAAAAACTGCACAAAGACTCCCATTCTGCTGCTGCAGGCCGTGGGGTTTAGGGAGCAAGAAGGGGTTCATAATTTGGTTTTGTAAGTTTAATTCAAGTGTTAATTAAATCCTAACCAAAGTACAAGGTGTTGGTTACAAGTTTGGGGTATAATCTCTTGAGGTTTCATCCATTTGAAGCTCCATTCAACATCATCATCTTCATCACTTTCAACTAGCTTGGAATAGGTATAACATCTTATTCTTGCTTGTAGTTTGTAAGCTTATTTCTCAACTTGATCCTTTTCTTGGGATTTAACTTTTATATGGTTAAAGATTAACATGTTCCAAAATGGTAATTACATGCTTCCGCTTTTAATTGATTCTTAAATGGTTTTAAATATCATGAAACTTGTTAAATCCCAACAAATAATAATAATAATAATAATAATAATAATAATAATAATAATAATAATAATAATAATAATAATAATAATAATAATAATAATAATAATAATAATAATAATAATAATAATAATAATAATAATAATAATAGAAATTAAATTAAAAGTATATACCTATTTGGAACCTTTTCTAAAAAGATTTGTCCCGGAGGAGACTCGAACCCAAGACCCCTCGATAACTCGACACTCGCTCTAACCAACTGAGCTGGCTCACTTTTCTGATCATATTGTGGAACTTAATATACTTAACTCCTTTTACCGTATCCTTTCTTTTTCATCAGTTTTAATCGAATCAACAAAGAACACCCATAATCAACATAGGTATAAATGTTTCAAATTAATAATAACAAAACAATAACAGGGTTTAAGTTAGATTGCAAAAAAAAATAAAAAAATAAAAAATCACAACAGCCCCACAGAAGGCCTGCTGCTCGACGAGTTCAAAAAAAAAAATTTGATTTCAATTTTTGTAATCGTTTTTGACAGATATTATAATACGAATTGTGTTTCAAATGATTGATAAAAACTTTACGAATCCTTAATTTCAATAGAAATAATACTTACAACTTTAATTTGATTGTAGAACATCGTTTGACTTTTTTTTTATAAACTTTGACTCGACAATTCTCACTCAATATAAAGAATTGGAACCTCTAATTTTGCAGAAAGATTATTTATAGTATTCCTAACACAACTACATTTATAGATTTTTAAATGAAATTCGAATTCGAGTTGTTGCTGTTTCAAAATTCAAGAACATGAACTCAAAATCAATTATCGAATTCAAGACTGTTTTGGACAAAAAAATATAACATGAATTAGGTGTTAAATCATTCCTAGAAACTTTAGGATTCGACAATTTAAACTAAAACCTCAAAACCATTTCGAATTTCTTGATGAACAACTCTGTTGACTTTTTAAGGTTTAACTTTGACTCCGAAATTAGAAAGATTTAGAAAGATTTGAGGTTTAAAAACTTACAGATAGTTTACATGGATGATTACTATCACTTTTACATTTAAGGATTTTGAGATTGATTTCGAATTCGATTTTTGGTTTAATAAAAAAAAATATTAAGAACAGGGGACACCCATTTACTCTCTTTTTTTGTTTTAAAGTTGGTGTTACCTTTTTTTTATAAATTCACATCAGGAAGTACATATACAATCTATAATTGAATGATTTAATAGTAGTAAGATTCGATTAAATGTTGTCTGTATTATGGTATAGGATCGATATTTACCCTTTGATTGCACAGAAGGTTTGAAAAAATATTATAAAGAGAAAATTATGTGTAACTTAATTTGTTTGCTAATGTGACAACTTGGAGTTGTTTGTACCAACTTGCAGAGAGGAATCGAATTATTATCCATTGTGATGGTTAAGTTAAACGGATTTGATTCTTTCTTTTGATTTTTAAATGTATAAAATATAAATAATAATAATTAGTAAATATAATTATATAAATAATAATAATGTAACTAATAATACATGTATACTGTTAATAAAAATAATAATAGAAATAATGATAATATTTATAATAATCATAATACCAAATTAATACTAAGGATGATATTAATAATAGTGATATTCAATAATAATAATATTAATAATAAAAACAATATTATTTATAATACTAATAATAACACTAATTATAATAATATTAATATTATTAATGATACTAATAATATTAATATAATAATATAACAACTTATACATATCAAATTTATATTTTATATTAGAAATAATAATCATTAATAATACAAATATTAATATTATTATTAACAATATTAAAAATGAAAGTAATGATAATAATATTAATATAATCATTATATTCAATTTTGTAATTAAATTTACTACAAACAAATTTTATTAGTTATAACACATTTACTAACTATATTGTATTGAATCTTTAATATCTAATAACATATATATTATTATTGAAGTATAAAATTCACATATATATTTACATATTTATTTATACACAAATGTTCGTGAATCGTCGGTAATTGTCAAAGGCCAATGCATTCATGTAAACTATTCAAAAATTTTGAAACACGGTTTAACAGACTTTGCTCATCATGTCGAAACCATATAAAGATTAAGTTTAAATTTGGTCGGAAATTTTTGGGGGTCATCACAGTACCTACCCGTTAAAGAAATTTCGTCCCGAAATTTGAGCGTGGTTGTCATGACTAACAATAAAGATGTTTTCATGACGAATATGAGTTGATAAATAGAGTTCTATCATCATTGAATAATTTGGATAAAACTATTCGATTACTCGAAGCGTACGAGTGAAGCTATCACGAAATAGTGAAATGAGTAAATGTAAATTCGTTTTAACCGGTGACGTAGTCATGGTTGAATTTAGAAAAAATATTGTTCGTCTTAGCTTTTGATGTTGTCTTAGTTGAATTCCGGAATTCAAGGGATATAAAGAAAATTTTCGAAATCTAAAAGATTTGATTCTTCGGCGAATAAAGGAATTAAGATCTCTATAATTAAATACAGTGATCTGTCTCGATTACTCTGTCTGATATTTCCATTATAAATTTACCTTTTCCGTTCCATTAGTTTCTACCACTTCTATACCTTCTTTCTCAGTTCATATATCCAAAAGATTATAATAATGCTTAATCCGGTTCTAATCCTTGTTCTTATTCTGACTATCGCAATGATCGTTCTTCTTTACCAACTCCCACCGGAAGAATCTGTTTATTTCTACTATGCTCTAGGGATTATTGTATTTATAATCCTCCCGTGTCTTTATATTGCCATACGTACTGATATCCACGGTTTGTAATTTTGGTGTTGTCATTGGGCTTTATATTTCCTCTTATGTTTTGGATCTCTTTGCCTTTTTATTATCCTCTCGACCTCTAGTAAAGCGAGCAACGGTCCAGAATTCATAGATATGAATTTTGAAATGATCATAGTTAATGTTTTAAGAAGGAAATTGTAATGGTACGATCTTGATTTGTCAATTACCAGAATATCACGGAAAAGATAGAACTATCAAGAAAAATATTTTCTTGATATGTTTATATATCAGATAAGATGTAAGAGTCGTGTAACATGACACATGATGACGTTATAATCTGTGAATCCTCATGTCCCATTTAGAAACTCGGCATGACTTAATGTAATATAATCACGTTGATCAAGTGTGATTATATTATACTAACTCATGCATCAGTTCCCAACATTACTTCAATAACATTCATATTTAAGCTCAAAAGTTTACAGAATATAGAAACTAACAGTTTCTATATAATGTAATACTGATAGCACGGAGAGATTAATGATCCTAGATAAGAATATTTATGAAAATATCTTCAGAAATATGGAGGATATTTATAATGAAAGATACGATGATATCTTGGAATTTCTAATATCGAAGGATGGTGAAGAAAATTTGTCCGCAATAGTTTAGAGTCAGAAGCAAGGTATTCGCTAAAGATTTTAGCAGGCATTGAATCATTTGGATTCTTTGAAGTCAAACTTATTCTTTGTGATTTGTCCACGGCTTCCTTCATAGTTTCGCATAATCCACTTTTCGCTACTAAATTTTCTATTGAATGTTTCCAACATAATGATACACAGGAAGCACGAAGAGGTATATAATTTCGGACGAGAATATTTATGAAAATATCCTTAGAAATATCTGATGTTAAAGCTAAGGGGTATAAAATACTATTAAATTTTAGCAGAAAATACTATTAAATACGATACAATTTTACACAAGATATTTATTTATTTATAGAATGGATATACTTAAACCTTGCTACAACACTTATAGGCAGTGTACCTAATCGTACAGTAGTGTAGTTTTTAGTAAGTCCGGTTCGTTCCACAGGGAAATCTTTAAACAAAGTTCAACGCTATATTAGTTTACTTTTATAAAAATACAAATATATATATAAGTAATATTATTATTATAAAGGGGGTTTTTACCGTTTAATGACCGGTTTGTCGATTTTAAAACTTTAGTCGCAGTTAAAACCTAATGTAAAATATAAAATAAATACAAGACTTAAATTAAAGCATAAAGTAAATAACGATAATGAAATTGCGATAATTAAAAGTGCGATTAAATAACAATAAATAAAAGTGCGATAATTAGAAGTGCAATTAAATATAAAATAAAGGAAATTAAATATGAAATAAAAGAATTATGCTTATTTAAACTTCCGTAATCATGATGTTTGACGTGTTGATTTTAGTTTTATGCCCATGGGTTAATTGTCCTTTGTCCTGGATTATTTAATATGTCCGTCTGGTTTTTGTCCATAACAGTCCATCAGTCATAAATATAAAGTGCGAGTGTCCTCGTCAAATTATCCTTATACCCGAAGTTAAATATTCCAACTAATTGGGGATTCGAATTGTAACAAGGTTTTAATACTTTGTTTAATGAATACACCAGGTTATCGACTGCGTGTAAACCAAGGTTTTACTACTTTGTTAACAATTACACCAATTACCCTTGAATGTAATTTCACCCCTGTTTTAATTATTCTAGTGGCTATTAATTCATTCCCGTGTCCGGTTAAATGAACGATTATTCGTACATATAAATACCCTGCCCATCGTGTCCGATCGAGTGTATATGGTAATTTATAGGGACGCCCAATTGTAATTCTTTATATTAACATTAACAAACTTTCATTTAGTTAAACAAATATAAAGCCCATTAATAGCCCATAGTCTAATTTCCACAAGTGTCGTTCTTTTGTCCAAACCCCAATTATGGTACAAAGCCCAATTACCCAATTTTAGTAATTAGCCCAACATCATGATTACTTCTTTTTAAATAAGCATAATAATAACTTAGCTACGAGACATTAATATAAAAAGGTTGAACATAACTTACAATGATTAAAAATAGCGTAGCGTTACACGGACAGAATTTCAACTTACACCCTTACAACATTCGCTAACATACCCTTATTATTAGGATTTAAAATTAAAATTAAAATATAAATTATATATATATATTACGTATATATTGAGAGAGAGATTGAAATAGAATATGAAATTTGATCAGAATTCGGTTTGCTTTATAGCCAGAAGTGAAATTTGGGGCTCCGCGACTCGCGGCAAAAGCCTCTCCAAACTCCGCGAGTCGCGGAGATAGTATTTACAGCTCAGTCCTTGGAGTTTTCTCTGCCGACGGTTTTTAATATATATATATATAATATATATATAATTAATATAATTAATTATATATTATATTATATTTATATACATAGTTAACTTGTAATTTTTAGTCCGTTGCGTCGAGCGTTAAGAGTTGACTCTGGTCCCGGTTCCGGATTTTCGAACGTCCTCGCGTACAATTTAATATTTTGTACTTTGTGTTTTGAATCTTGTACTTTTGTAATTTCGAGACGTTTCTTATCAATAATTGGAACCTCTTTGATTGTCTTTTGTTCTTTTGAGCTTTTTGGTCGTTTGCGTCTTCAAATCGTCGAATCTGTCTTTTGTCTTCACCTTTTATTATTTAAACGAATATCACTTGTAAATAGAACATTTGCAACTAAAAGCTTGTCTTTCTTGAGGAATAATGTTATGAAATATATGTTCGTTTTTAGCATTATCAAATATTCCCACACTTGAGCGTTGCTTGTCCTCAAGCAATATTGTCTTGAAATACTAGAATCACTTCTTTATTCTTCACACTTTGTACATCAGTGATTTCTATACGGCGGTATAAACAATGGTAGTAACGATATGGTTTACAGTCCCACATGACTATAAAAATTTAGATCCATTAAGGAAATTGGATCTTTATGAAAACATTTGATCTTTTGAAAATTAAATCTAGTTTTTTTTTACCCTAGATAAGTTTTCCGGAATAACCCTTTACCGGTGTTTGCAAAATATTTTTGTGGGTTTGGTGGGTTTCAGATTTGAAAATTTTAGCTCAAACTTGCGGTTTTGTGTCACCCACTTGCTAACCTTGTATTTGGAAAGCAACACGTCCAGTTTACTTGTCCCGTATATTACCTTTCGGCAAACTACCGTCCGGTTGTAAAGGAAAGCGTTGAACAAGCAACTGTTTAAGGCAATGTCCCGTGACATGCTTTTGATTATGGTCTATAACGTGTCGGACGCAATTACTATCCTTGGTAGGAGCAATAGTAAAGCTCACCCTTATAATTTTTTTGGTCTGGCACAAGGTCCTGTCTTTGACCACTATGCAACCACCGTTCTTACGGTTGACACCCGATTTAGTTCAGGTGACCTAATGAATTCCAGGTGAATTCCTAGGATTTTACATTCAATGGTAATGAACGCATTGAAAATAGGGTTTTCAGAAAACAAATCGGTTTATAATTTTGATCAAAATATTTTCTCGTTTAAGCTCGAGTTTAGATATCATTGAATTCCATGAGTTTGAATTCTCAATCTTTAAGGTCAATCTCTAGGATTGAATAATATCAGTCTTAAAAGCTGATTTTTAATCTTTAAGGAGATTATCCTTTCTGGGGATCTGATTCATTAGTCTTATCCAGCTAATTTGCATGGTGCCCCCCCATTGTACGAGATAAATCCTTCTCATGGTTAGGATAAATCTGACCACTTGGCGACCCTGTTTAATGCTGAGGTCCGTGGATTTCCTGCTGATTTTAGTGATGACTTTTCTAGATTTTTCGTCAACCTACAGCTGGTCTGGACGACAACTTCATGACCTAAATCAAGAAGCGCGTGTCTTTTTCGGAAGACTTTACTTCCTTTTAATGATGGAATTGATTCATCGTGTAGATCCATCTTTTCTTTTCTTTCATCGGGTAAAACAGTTTAGTTTAGTCCAAAGCAAAAGTATTTTCAGTTATTTGTTACAGATATATGTGACATATGTTAAGATAACTTGGTAAATTTTCCCACACTTGGCTTTTATTTTCCTTTTTATCGTCCTCTATTCCATTTTAAATGAATTTTAACATTTTAGTTTGTTTCTCAATTTATGTCCTTTCCGAGGTAACAATAATTTCGGTGTTAAAACCTAGTTTTATCGTTCATAAATATGTATAAACATGATTTTGAATTCATTTAATTGAAAATTTTGAAAAATTTTACTAGAATTGGGTAGTCAGTATATAAGACTAGGGCTGTTCTTTTTTTATCAGAGAGCACTAGATTCTAATACAACTACTGCTTTACTAGTATTTTTAATGGTAACCAAGTGTTTAATATAAAAATTTTTAAAATCCGAAAGAATTTAACCCCTTCCCACACTTAAGATCTTGCAATGCCCTCATTTGCAAGAAATCAGTAACAATTTAAATTATTGAGGGTGATTTGTGTGAAAATGATTAAATTTTTACCAAAGTTTCCAAATATATTGGCGTTTGTTTGCTGAATGATAAATGGTGCACATCATTTGTTCATTCCGTCTTGTTGTTATTTCACATATATTTTGCATCTTGTCGTCAAAATTAGTTGCTTTTGCTGAACTTAATGCCAGGCTTTGAAAATGCGTTGTTTTACCCTGTTGTGTACATAAGATAACTGCAAACATATATACATATTTTTGAAGTTTGGTATATTACCCCACGTTCAAAAATTATTAAAATCTAAGAATAAAAGTTAGATAATTATAAAAATGATTACAATATTAACAAAAATATTAAATGTATCAATAATTACAAATTACAAAATAAAAAAAAAATAAGTATACTAAGGATGATATTGGTACCAATAGGGGTTCCAGGCATAACCATAAGTGCTATAGAATGCTTCGGCAGGGTCATACGTAGGATATGGTGGCTGCATCTCTATCGACCAAGGAGGGAAGACGGGTTTAGGTGTAGGAATATAGTTTCTACCTATATATTGGCAATGCGCTATGATCTGGTTCTGATGAACTTGCCAATCTTCAAATGCTCTCTGTCTAGCATTTTCGTATTCCTGAGAAGCTATAAACCTATGCATTTCTTGCATCTCATTCCCCCCTCCTACATTACCTTGCTGCTGGTTTCTCTCCACCTGTGGATGTCTACCATGGTATCGTACTGCGGCGTTATTTCGCCTCTTCAAAACTTTCGCACCATGGTATACATTTAAACCTATAGTATCGCGGGGTTCCGGCTCTTCTACTAATAATCCCCCCCGACTTATGTCCACACCGAGATATTCACCAATCAAAGTAATAAAAATACCACCTCCTATTATGCTATGTGGTCGCATCCCCCGAACCATAGCTGATAAATAATAACCCACACAATATGGTATACTTACAGCGCTTTGTGGGTCTCGAATACACATATGGTAAAACAAATCTTGTTCATTTACTTTTTCTTTGTTCTTACCCCTTTGTGTAATCGAATTAGCTAAAAACCTATGTATCACTCTTAATTCGGCTCTATCTATATCCAAATAAGAGTAGTTTCCCCCTTTGAAACGGTGATGGCTTGTCATTTGACTCCACACACCGTGTGTATCAAAATTCTCATCTATCTTTCTACCGTTTAGTATCAATCCTCTACAATCGGCAGACGCTAACTCCTCAGGCGTATATATACGTAAAGCCTGAGCCATGTCCAGTAAAGACATGTGTCGCATCGAACCGCCTAACAAAAATCTAATAAAAGAACGATCGGTTAAACTAGCTACCCGATCATTCAACTCTATACTACATAACAACTCTTCACACCATACTTTATATACAGGTCTGCGTATGGTGAATAAACATATCCAGTCATTAAAAGAAGAATTACCATACCTCTGTACAAGTAATTCCCTAATTGGCCCGGCCAATTCTACAGCTTCTAAGGGTCCCCATTCTATGACCCTCGGTACCTCAACAACCTTGGAATGAAGAGTATGCAAACCCCGTTGATATTTTGGATAATCTATCCAAAGTCTGTCAAATCTCAGGTTCGGGTGCAATTCTTCCAAATGCATATCGGAAAAGGTCATGACTGGATGAGGTACATCCTGCTTGTAGTAGTTATCTACCTCCTGTTGTTCCAAATTCTCAGCAGGAGCATTGCGGGCTTGGGATGAAGATTCACCCCTTTCATTCTGTAAAACACATCAAACACAAATTTTGTGCATCCAAATATGCATTAGTGTCAGCAAAATCATCAATCAAAATAATTACAATGACATTATCAATTTATATCAAACTTAAGCTCATTTTCATATTTTTATCAAATCTACACCTTTTCAAATAAGCATATACGAAAATGTTCGCCAAGTTCATAAGCATTCAACTCAAATAACATGTCAAAATAATCATTACTAGCAATCAAACAAGTCTCAAATGGCATTATCTTTCAAAAATCAAGTTCATGAATTTTGGACTTGAAAAAGTCCACTTTAATTCTCAAAATCATGTTTAGGCTCAAAGTTTGGATCATTTAACTACCTAGACATGTTACACTACTTAATTTAGCAACAATTCATGACAAAAATCGGCCATAACCTGTTTATATCAAAAAGCCCCAAATTTGCTCAAGAACACAAACCCTAGATTACTCAAAATTTGAAGTTTAAGGCTTCTAATCATGTTAAACAGCATCAATCTAGGTTATACAAGCATAATACATAAACAATTTAAGTCTAATTACACTAAAAAGCATCAAAATTAAATTGGGGAAAAAATAGCTCAAGAACACCTAATTTCGAATTAATGGTGTTTAGGTGTAGAAATTTACCGTTTTTCTTGAGTAATTCTTAGATAGCATCCTTCTCAACATGATTTTAGCAAAAAATTTGGTGATTAACGGTTAAAAATTGGGATTTTTGGGGTGTTTTTGGGTGGTTTTTCGTGGGTTTTTCGCAGTGTTTTCGAGTTGTTTTTGTGTGTGGGAGCTGATCAGATCGTGCAGCTCTTTTATTTTTTTTCTGGGTTTTGGTCCCTCCGCGAGTCGCGGCAAAATACCCTCCAAACTCCGCGACTCGCGGAGTTTGGTAAATTTTTTTTTTTTTTATAATCATTAACTTTTGAAAACAATTAAGAAATTAATTTTAAAATTTTGTTTCCCTTGTTATTTAGGACGAGGTCGTTTCGGATCGATGTCCTAGTCCGTCCCTCGACAAAATTTTAAAATTTGTCTTTTTGTAGCGATTGTTTTAAAAGCTAAGATTTTTGGGTTTTTTCAATGTTTTTGGCATACTTTAAATCAATAAGATTAAAAATAATGATAATAAAAGTTCTCGTCCCTCCCTCGGGTAAAGCAATTTCGGTTCAAAGACCTAGTCTTCAACTTACGACGAATTTTAAAAATCATATTCTTAACTTAATGAGATAAAGTAAATTTTTGTTTTTAAATTCACACAACATAAATATAAAATTCAAAATTAATATTAAAAATTCACACCAAACTCAAAATTTAAAATGCATAAAATTAAAAATTAATATTTTAAAAATTAAAAATTCACACCAAACTTAATTTAAAAATTTATAAATTCATATCAAACTTATATTAATTTTTCAAATATTTACAATTTTAAATATATTGTTTTTACAAAGTTTACAATATTAATTTAAGATTTAAATATTAATTTTAAAAACATGGTAAAAATAAAATTAAAAATCTTTTTTGTCTTTTTATCCCACTTTAATCAATCAAATATTATCAAAAATATGCGCCCCTCTTTTCAGTAAAGTAATTTCGGTTCCAAGACCTAATTTAACTCATGACGAATTTTTGAAATATTTTGGGTTGATTGATTAAAGATATTTATACCTTAAGAATAAACGTTAAATTTCGCAGTGATGTAATAAATTTTTGAATGATATCAATAATTTCGGTCGCCAAACCTAATTTTATTCAATACCAATTTAATACTTTTTAGCGAACAAATTAGCGTTTATTATCAAAAGGTTAAAAATAAAAATAAAAATAAAAACTGTACAGACATACCTGTGAAATAGATTTCTTAGTTATATGATCTATTCCATTCATAAGATAGTCGGTTTAATTGGTTTTCCATGGCTCCAAAGGCGTAACCTCGAGCATTCAGTGTCTTTTCTTCTAAACATATGAACGGTCCGTCTCTGCATAAAGTAACAAATTCGGTATTTGAATAGGTTTGATTATTTGAACATTTACCTCCATGTGACCATTTTCCGCATTTGTGACATCTTTCTAGGTGTCGTGCTCTTCTTTTTGCTGCGGATTTTGATTTTCCTTTACCAAATTGTAACTTATTATCTTCGCATCTGGATCCTTTTCTAACTCCGTCCATTCTTTCTCTGATTACTGATACTAATTCGCTCGGTAGTATGTCATTATTTCTTTTAGTGATCAAAGCGTGTAGCATTAGACCATGGTTTAGTTCACAGGCAGTCTTCATTTTGTAAAAACCTAAAAAAAATAAAAATTCAGAATGGGGGGAGAAGACTAGTTCTTTAGGGTCTGCTAGGGAAAGACCATACGTGTTCCATTTTCGAGAACTACACGAAAACAGACAATCTAACTCTAACAGAAATACATATTATCCTTTAAAGACTTGATTCTCCCCACACTTAGTTAGCTGTGGTGTCGAAATTGTGATTAACTTCGTTGTCGACTTCCATCGGACCATGTATGTAATGTTTAACTCTGTGACCATTAACTTTAAATTCAATCCCATTTGAATTTATCAATTCTATCGTTCCGTATGGGAAAACTCTTTTGACTATGAATGGTCCAGACCATCTTGATTTCAATTTTCCAGGAAATAGCTTGAATCGTGAATTGAAAAGAAGAACTCTGTCTCCTTCTTTAAATTCTTTTGAACTTCTGATTCTTTTATCATGCCATTTCTTCGTTCTTTCTTTATAGATTAACGAATTTTCGTATGCTTCATGTCTTAATTCTTCTAATTCGTTTAGTTGACTTAATCGTAGACGTCCGGCTTCATGTAAATCAAGATTACATGTCTTCAAAGCCCAAAATGCTTTGTGTTCAATTTCTACTGGAAGATGACATGCTTTTCCATAAACAAGTCTAAAAGGTGTGGTTCCAATTGGAGTTTTGTAGGCTGTTCTAAAAGCCCAGAGTGCATCCTCCAATTTAATGGACCATTCCTTCGGATTTGATCCTACGGTTTTTTCTAGAATACGTTTTAAAGCTCGGTTGGTATTTTCAACTTGTCCACTTGTTTGTGGATGATATGCGGTGGAGATTTTATGAGTTACTCCATATCTTTTAAGAACTTTCTCAAGTTGATTATTACAGAAATGAGTACCCCGATCACTTATTAAAGCTTTCGGTGTTCCAAACCTTGCAAAAAGACGTTTTAAAAAGTTGATTACAACTCGTGCATCGTTAGTTGGGAGAGCTTGTGCTTCCGCCCATTTAGATACATAATCAATGGCTACGAGTATATATAGATTATTATGAGATTTTGGAAATGGACCCATAAAGTCAATACCCCAAATGTCAAATACTTCACATACTTGGATGACATTTTGTGGCATTTCATCACGTTGACTTATTTTTCCGGTCCTTTGACATGCATCACAGGATTTGCAAAGAAGGTGTGCGTCTTTGTAAATTGTAGGCCAATAGAATCCAGCTTCATAAACTTTTCTTGCTGTTAGTTGAGGCCCATAATGCCCTCCTGTTGGTCCTGTGTGACAATGGTTTAAAATTTTACTAGCTTCATCTCCAAATACACATCGGCGTATTATTCCATCGGGACAACTTTTAAACAAATGTGGATCTTCCCAGAAATAGTGTTTTATGTCACTGAAGAATTTCTTTCGTCTTTGGTACGATAATCCTTTTTCAAGGAATCCACAAACTAAGTAGTTTGCATAGTCTGCAAACCATGGGATTTCTTTATAATCTATCTTCAATAGATATTCATCAGGAAAGTTGTCTTGTATGGCCGATTCATTCAGAACTTTTAATTCGGGATTTTCAAGACGAGAAAGATGATCAGCGGCGAGATTTTCTGCTCCTCTTTTATCTCGGATTTCAATATCAAACTCTTGTAAGAGTAAGATCCAACGGATTAATCTTGGTTTAGCATCTTGTTTTGAAAATAGGTATCTAAGAGCAGAATGGTCGGTATAGACCACCGTTTTTGCTAAAACGAGATATGCTCGGAATTTGTCAAAAGCAATGACAATAGCAAGGAGTTCTTTTTCAGTAGTTGTATAGTTCGTTTGTGCTCCTTGTAACGTCTTACTAGCATAGTATATAGGTTGAAATCGTTTTTCAATCCTTTGTCCTAAAACGGCTCCCATTGCAAAATCACTTGCATCGCACATTAGTTCAAATGGTAGATTCCAATTTGGTGTTATCATGATCGGTGCATTAGTGAGTTTCTCTTTAAGAATATTAAAAGATTTGATACACTCATCTGAAAAGATGAATGGCGCATCCTTTTCTAGGAGTTTATTCATAGGAGTGGCAATTTTAGAAAAATCTTTTATGAAACGTCGGTAAAAACCGGCATGCCCTAGAAAACTCCTAACTCCTCTAACATTGGTGGGATGTGGAAGTTTAGCAATTACATCTACTTTAGCTCTATCCACTTCAATTCCTTCTTTTGAAATTTTATGTCCAAGAACGATGCCTTCTTTAACCATGAAATGGCATTTCTCCCAATTAAGTACTAGATTTGATTTTTCGCATCTAATTAGCATTCGTTCCAGATTAACTAGACATGATTTAAATGTATCACCGAAGACTGAAAAGTCATCCATGAAAACTTCCATGCATTCTTCTATCATGTCATGAAAAATCGCCATCATACACCTTTGAAAGGTTGCAGGGGCGTTACAAAGTCCAAATGGCATGCGTTTATAAGCAAAAGTACCATAAGGGCACGTGAATGTGGTTTTCTCTTGATCTTCGGGTGCTATTGGAATTTGAAAATATCCGGAAAATCCATCTAGAAAACAATAGTAACTATTTCCGGCTAATCTTTCCAACATTTGATCTATGAAAGGTAAGGGAAAGTGATCTTTTCTGGTGGCGTTATTTAATTTTCTATAATCAATACATACACGCCATCCTGTTACAGTCCTAGTAGGAATAAGCTCATTTTTCTCATTTATAATGACAGTCATGCCACCCTTCTTAGGTACGCATTGAACTGGGCTTACCCATGGACTATCAGAAATTGGATATATCAAACCTGCATCTAGCAGTTTAATAATCTCTTTCTTAACTACATCTTGCATATTAGGATTTAGTCTTCGTTGGCGTTGCACATACGTTTTATGACCTTCTTCCATAAGGATTTTATGTGTGCAATACGAAGGACTTATTCCTTTAATATCATGAATCTTCCATGCAATGGCTGGTTTATGAGCTTTCAACACAGAAATGAGTTGTGATTTTTCATTTTCAGTAAGAGAAGACGATATTATTACAGGTAATTCAGATTCACCATGTAAATAAGCGTATTCCAAATGGTTTGGAAGTGGCTTTAACTCTAATTTCGGAGGTTCTTCTATTGATGATTTATATCGATATCTGTCTTCTTCTTTTAGCATTTGAATTTCTTCTGTTGTTGGTTCATATCCATTAGCTATAAGTGTAGCTAACATTTCAGCTTCATCAATTGGTTCATTACCTTCTCCTAAAGAACATTCTCCTGTTCCTTGTAATTCTGGAAATTCTTCTAATAATTCTGCATGTGCATCTATAGTTTGAGTATAATAACATGTATCATCTGCAGATTGTGGTTGTTGCATTGCTCTATCAACTGAAAAGGTAACACTCTCATCCTCTATACTTAGGGTCAGTTTCTTACCGAACACGTCTATCATTGCTTTAGCCGTGTTTAAGAATGGTCTTCCTAATATGAGAGGAACTTGAGAATCTTCTTCCATGTCCAGAACAACAAAGTCTACTGGAAATACTAAAGTACCAACTTTAACTAGCATGTTCTCCATTATCCCTCTAGGATATTTTATTGATCTATCGGCTAGTTGTATGCTTATTCTGGTTGGTTTCAATTCTCCAAGGTCTAGTTTAGCGTATAGTGAATACGGCATTAGATTTATACTAGCACCTAAGTCTGCCAATGCTTCTATTGAACTAAGACTACCCAGAAAACATGGAATTGTGAAACTTCCTGGATCAGATAATTTTTCTGGTATCTTATTCAACAGCACTGCTGAACAATTAGCATTCATAGTAACAGCCGAAAGTTCTTCCATTTTCTTTCTATTCGTGATCAGATCTTTCAAGAATTTAGCATATCTAGGCATTCCTGAAATCACATCAATGAAAGGAAGATTTACATTTATCTGTTTAAACATATCCAAAAATTTGGATTGCTCTGCTTCAAGTTTTTCTTTCTTCATTTTACTCGGGTAAGGAAGTGGTGGTTGGTATGGTTTAACATAAGGTTTATCCTTAACTGTGTTATCTTCATTAACCTTTTCAACTACCGGTTCTTTTTCCTTATCTTGATCAGGTTGTGGTTCTTGTGGAGTAGGAATAGTTTCATCAGAAGTTACAGGTATTTCAGGTGATTTAAGTGTTGTACCACTTCTTGTGGTAATAGCTTTAGCTGTTTCATTCCGGGGGTTAGCATTTGTATCACTAGGTAAACTTCCCGGTTTTCTTTCACCTATTAACCTTGCTAGGTTACTTACTTCTTGTTCCAAATTTTGAATAGAAGCTTGTTGATTTCTAAATGCTTGAGCATTTTGTTCATTGGTTTGTTTTTGAGATGTGAAAAACTGCGTTTGAGTTTCAACTAGCTTTGTCATCATATCTTCTAAATTCGGCTTTTTATCATCGGTTTGTTGTGGTGGTTTGTTTTGAAAATTTGGTCTTTGCTGATTGTAAGTATTATTGGATACTTGTTGATTGCTAGGACCTTGTTGGTTATTGTATGGAATATTTCGGTTATAATTCTGGTTTTGATTGTAAATCGGTCTTGGCGGTTGATAATTATTCTGATAATTATTTCCAGGCCTTTGGTTTATGTATGAAATATTCTCTCTTTGTTCCATTGTTAATTCAATACTTAGACAATCTTTTGTCAAATGTGGTCCTCCACACTGCTCACAACTAATTCGTATTGAGTGAATATCCTTAGTCATCTTTTCCATTCGTCTCTCCACAGCATCTATCTTTGCGGAAATGGAATCTAAGTCATGGCTAGAATCGGCTCTAGCTGCTTTAGATGATCTAATGATATCTTTTTCTTGGTGCCACTCATGTGAGTGGGAAGCAGTGTTATCAATAATTTTGTAAGCATCAGTTTCGGTTTTCTTCATAATAGAACCACCAGCTGCTATATCTATATCTTTCCTTGTAGTGATGTCGCATCCTTGGTAGAATATTTGTACTATTTGACAGGTGTCTAAACCATGTTGCGGACATCCTCTTAATAACTTTCCATATCTTGTCCACGCCTCATATAGAGTTTCATTTGGCTTCTGTGTGAACGTAACAATTTCTGCTTGAAGTCTTACGGCTTTAGATGCAGGAAAGAATTGTTTAAGAAATTTGTCAATTAAAACGTCCCATGTATCGATCGCCCCTTCAGGTAACGATTCCAACCAATCTTTGGCTTCTCCCTTTAAAGTCCAGGGAAATAACATGAGATATATCTGTTCATCCTCCACTTCTCGGATTTTAAATAGTGTGCAGATCCTATTAAAGGTACGTAGATGTTCATTTGGATCTTCCTTCGGCGCACCACTAAACTGGCATTGATTAGTCACCATGTGTAGAATTTGTCCTTTGATTTCATAATCTGGCGCATTAATGTCTGGATGAGTAATTGCGTGACCTTGGCCAG
The DNA here is from genome assembly GCF_046630445.1 of Rutidosis leptorrhynchoides. Taxonomy (NCBI): domain Eukaryota; kingdom Viridiplantae; phylum Streptophyta; class Magnoliopsida; order Asterales; family Asteraceae; genus Rutidosis; species Rutidosis leptorrhynchoides. The sequence goes on from NC_092335.1 coordinate 561,438,930, forward strand.
TGCGTTTAGCTCTCATTCGGTCTTCCATACTTAACGGTTCCAGATTCTCCATAATTGAATTTGTTGAATCGGTATCACTAGATGATTCTGTTTTAATGGTTCGTTCCTCAACAATCTCTGTTTGAATGATTGGTGGTTCCGGAGGAAAGTTTAATGGTTCAGGATCTATGAACCGTTCCTGAATATTTTCTGGATTCTCAATTGTGAGGTCGGGTTCAAAAAATGGATTATCGGAAATTTGAACTGAAGTACTTGGTCGACTGGATGACGATTCTAAAGAAAAATCAACGGCGGTTATATTTGTTAAACGTCTTGATCTAGTTACAGGTGGTGAACGTACAAAAGGTGATGAACGTCTTGCTCGGTGCATTCACTGAATATCCTATTAGTTTTAAAAAGGAAAGAAAAATTATAATAAGTTATCCAATCAATAGACTTTTCTGATTTTGCCCACGTTTCGAATAGCCAAAAGATGCAGCAGAGGGGCAGGATTCGTTTGGTCTCAATATAATTGAGGACTGTTTGGCTCCAATAACCCGGTCCACGTACAAATCCAACTATTACTACGAACCAGAAAATTTTGATGTCTATCAATTTAACCACTTAAAATAAATTTTCGTAATTTTAAGAAATTTAGATAAGAAGTAGAATAAAAATCTATGTCCTAAAACTAGAATAGCGAGAAATAAGAGAGAAAAAGAGTTCGTCGAAAAAGGTCGAAAAAGAAAAAATGGTTTAAAAAAAAATAAAATAAAAGGTGACGGAAAAATAAAAGAAACTTATAAAAACTTAAAAATACTTAACTAACCTAACCTTATTACTACAACTAACTTAAAATTATAATCGCAAATTGAAATTATTAATTGGAATGATAATTGGTACATAGTAAAAGGTGTCTAAAAATATTAAAGCTTACAAGGAAAAACTAAATCCCAAATGGAAATAACTTAAAAAAAAAAAAAACTAAAACTTAAAAAGACGTCGCAAAATTCTAAAGCACCTAAATCTTAGTCTAAAGAAAAAGCACTTAAGGAATTCTACGGCAAAGCCTAAAAATATAGGAGTAAAAATAACTATAGCAAAAACTAAGTTTAAAATTAAATATGAGCGAAAAATATAAATATTACGCTACAACGATTAAAAAGGGACAAAATATAAAAATATACAAAAAGTTGTAAAAAGTACAATTTTTATAAAAATATTATTTTTATATTATTTATTTAATAAAACTACTAATTTTACAATTTAATAAAACTAATTTAACTAAAATATATAAATAAAAATTAAAAGTAAAAATAAAACTAATAATAATAATAATAATAATTAGGTTTAAATATTAATAATAATTAATTAAAAACCGTAATTAATGCTGAATTAGGGCTTCCTGTGCGCGTGTCAGATGATCTCCGCGAGTCGCGGCAATTAAAGAAGAAAACCCCGCGAGTCGCGGGGTTCAGAAATTCTGTTGACAGCTTTCAATTTTTTTACGCGTTTTTCTTTATTTTTTTTTTTATTTTATGTTTTCTGTTTTTTAAATAAATAAAAGATTTTAAAATAAAACTTATATTTTTATAAACTAAAATAGAAATAAAGAAACTTATAAAACTTAAATATTTAACAAAATCTTAAAAATGCTTATATTTTTGTTTTTTCTTTTTTATATTTTTGAATAATTAAAACGTATTTTTACAAAAGCGAATTTTAATAAAAGTAAACTAAAAAATCTTTTTTTTTTTTCTTATTATTAGCGTTGCGCTTCCGGCTTTTAAGATAGTTCCCCGGCAGCGGCGCCAAAAATACTTGATGTTAAAGCTAAGGGGTATAAAATACTATTAAATTTTAGCAGAAAATACTATTAAATACGATACAATTTTACACAAGATATTTATTTATTTATAGAATGGATATACTTAAACCTTGCTACAACACTTATAGGCAGTGTACCTAATCGTACAGTAGTGTAGTTTTTAGTAAGTCCGGTTCGTTCCACAGGGAAATCTTTAAACAAAGTTCAACGCTATATTAGTTTACTTTTATAAAAATACAAATATATATATAAGTAATATTATTATTATAAAGGGGGGTTTTTACCGTTTAATGACCGGTTTGTCGATTTTAAAACTTTAGTCGCAGTTAAAACCTAATGTAAAATATAAAATAAATACAAGACTTAAATTAAAGCATAAAGTAAATAACGATAATGAAATTGCGATAATTAAAAGTGCGATTAAATAACAATAAATAAAAGTGCGATAATTAGAAGTGCAATTAAATATAAAATAAAGGAAATTAAATATGAAATAAAAGAATTATGCTTATTTAAACTTCCGTAATCATGATGTTTGACGTGTTGATTTTAGTTTTATGCCCATGGGTTAATTGTCCTTTGTCCTGGATTATTTAATATGTCCGTCTGGTTTTTGTCCATAACAGTCCATCAGTCATAAATATAAAGTGCGAGTGTCCTCGTCAAATTATCCTTATACCCGAAGTTAAATATTCCAACTAATTGGGGATTCGAATTGTAACAAGGTTTTAATACTTTGTTTAATGAATACACCAGGTTATCGACTGCGTGTAAACCAAGGTTTTACTACTTTGTTAACAATTACACCAATTACCCTTGAATGTAATTTCACCCCTGTTTTAATTATTCTAGTGGCTATTAATTCATTCCCGTGTCCGGTTAAATGAACGATTATTCGTACATATAAATACCCCGCCCATCGTGTCCGATCGAGTGTATATGGTAATTTATAGGGACGCCCAATTGTAATTCTTTATATTAACATTAACAAACTTTCATTTAGTTAAACAAATATAAAGCCCATTAATAGCCCATAGTCTAATTTCCACAAGTGTCGTTCTTTTGTCCAAACCCCAATTATGGTACAAAGCCCAATTACCCAATTTTAGTAATTAGCCCAACATCATGATTACTTCTTTTTAAATAAGCATAATAATAACTTAGCTACGAGACATTAATATAAAAAGGTTGAACATAACTTACAATGATTAAAAATAGCGTAGCGTTACACGGACAGAATTTCGACTTACACCCTTACAACATTCGCTAACATACCCTTATTATTAGGATTTAAAATTAAAATTAAAATATAAATTATATATATATATTACGTATATATTGAGAGAGAGATTGAAATAGAATATGAAATTTGATCAGAATTCGGTTTGCTTTATAGCCAGAAGTGAAATTTGGGGCTCCGCGACTCGCGGCAAAAGCCTCTCCAAACTCCGCGAGTCGCGGAGATAGTATTTACAGCTCAGTCCTTGGAGTTTTCTCTGCCGACGGTTTTTAATATATATATATATAATATATATATAATTAATATAATTAATTATATATTATATTATATTTATATACATAGTTAACTTGTAATTTTTAGTCCGTTGCGTCGAGCGTTAAGAGTTGACTCTGGTCCCGGTTCCGGATTTTCGAACGTCCTCGCGTACAATTTAATATTTTGTACTTTGTGTTTTGAATCTTGTACTTTTGTAATTTCGAGACGTTTCTTATCAATAATTGGAACCTCTTTGATTGTCTTTTGTTCTTTTGAGCTTTTTGGTTGTTTGCGTCTTCAAATCGTCGAATCTGTCTTTTGTCTTCACCTTTTATTATTTAAACGAATATCACTTGTAAATAGAACATTTGCAACTAAAAGCTTGTCTTTCTTGAGGAATAATGTTATGAAATATATGTTCGTTTTTAGCATTATCAAATATTCCCACACTTGAGCGTTGCTTGTCCTCAAGCAATATTGTCTTGAAATACTAGAATCACTTCTTTATTCTTCACACTTTGTACATCAGTGATTTCTATACGGCGGTATAAACAATGGTAGTAACGATATGGTTTACAGTCCCACATGACTATAAAAATTTAGATCCATTAAGGAAATTGGATCTTTATGAAAACATTTGATCTTTTGAAAATTAAATCTAGTTTTTTTTTTACCCTAGATAAGTTTTCCGGAATAACCCTTTACCGGTGTTTGCAAAATATTTTTGTGGGTTTGGTGGGTTTCAGATTTGAAAATTTTAGCTCAAACTTGCGGTTTTGTGTCACCCACTTGCTAACCTTGTATTTGGAAAGCAACACGTCCAGTTTACTTGTCCCGTATATTACCTTTCGGCAAACTACCGTCCGGTTGTAAAGGAAAGCGTTGAACAAGCAACTGTTTAAGGCAATGTCCCGTGACATGCTTTTGATTATGGTCTATAACGTGTCGGACGCAATTACTATCCTTGGTAGGAGCAATAGTAAAGCTCACCCTTATAATTTTTTTGGTCTGGCACAAGGTCCTGTCTTTGACCACTATGCAACCACCGTTCTTACGGTTGACACCCGATTTAGTTCAGGTGACCTAATGAATTCCAGGTGAATTCCTAGGATTTTACATTCAATGGTAATGAACGCATTGAAAATAGGGTTTTCAGAAAACAAATCGGTTTATAATTTTGATCAAAATATTTTCTCGTTTAAGCTCGAGTTTAGATATCATTGAATTCCATGAGTTTGAATTCTCAATCTTTAAGGTCAATCTCTAGGATTGAATAATATCAGTCTTAAAAGCTGATTTTTAATCTTTAAGGAGATTATCCTTTCTGGGGATCTGATTCATTAGTCTTATCCAGCTAATTTGCATGGTGCCCCCCCATTGTACGAGATAAATCCTTCTCATGGTTAGGATAAATCTGACCACTTGGCGACCCTGTTTAATGCTGAGGTCCGTGGATTTCCTGCTGATTTTAGTGATGACTTTTCTAGATTTTTCGTCAACCTACAGCTGGTCTGGACGACAACTTCATGACCTAAATCAAGAAGCGCGTGTCTTTTTCGGAAGACTTTACTTCCTTTTAATGATGGAATTGATTCATCGTGTAGATCCATCTTTTCTTTTCTTTCATCGGGTAAAACAGTTTAGTTTAGTCCAAAGCAAAAGTATTTTCAGTTATTTGTTACAGATATATGTGACATATGTTAAGATAACTTGGTAAATTTTCCCACACTTGGCTTTTATTTTCCTTTTTATCGTCCTCTATTCCATTTTAAATGAATTTTAACATTTTAGTTTGTTTCTCAATTTATGTCCTTTCCGAGGTAACAATAATTTCGGTGTTAAAACCTAGTTTTATCGTTCATAAATATGTATAAACATGATTTTGAATTCATTTAATTGAAAATTTTGAAAAATTTTACTAGAATTGGGTAGTCAGTATATAAGACTAGGGCTGTTCTTTTTTTATCAGAGAGCACTAGATTCTAATACAACTACTGCTTTACTAGTATTTTTAATGGTAACCAAGTGTTTAATATAAAAATTTTTAAAATCCGAAAGAATTTAACCCCTTCCCACACTTAAGATCTTGCAATGCCCTCATTTGCAAGAAATCAGTAACAATTTAAATTATTGAGGGTGATTTGTGTGAAAATGATTAAATTTTTACCAAATTTTCCAAATATATTGGCGTTTGTTTGCTGAATGATAAATGGTGCACATCATTTGTTCATTCCGTCTTGTTGTTATTTCATATATATTTTGCATCTTGTCGTCAAAATTAGTTGCTTTTGCTGAACTTAATGCCAGGCTTTGAAAATGCGTTGTTTTACCCTGTTGTGTACATAAGATAACTGCAAACATATATACATATTTTTGAAGTTTGGTATATTACCCCACGTTCAAAAATTATTAAAATCTAAGAATAAAAGTTAGATAATTATAAAAATGATTACAATATTAACAAAAATATTAAATGTATCAATAATTACAAATTACAAAATAAAAAAAAATAAGTATACTAAGGATGATATTGGTACCAATAGGGGTTCCAGGCATAACCATAAGTGCTATAGAATGCTTCGGCAGGGTCATACGTAGGATATGGTGGCTGCATCTCTATCGACCAAGGAGGGAAGACGGGTTTAGGTGTAGGAATATAGTTTCTACCTATATATTGGCAATGCGCTATGATCTGGTTCTGATGAACTTGCCAATCTTCAAATGCTCTCTGTCTAGCATTTTCGTATTCCTGAGAAGCTATAAACCTATGCATTTCTTGCATCTCATTCCCCCCTCCTACATTACCTTGCTGCTGGTTTCTCTCCACCTGTGGATGTCTACCATGGTATCGTACTGCGGCGTTATTTCGCCTCTTCAAAACTTTCGCACCATGGTATACATTTAAACCTATAGTATCGCGGGGTTCCGGCTCTTCTACTAATAATCCCCCCCGACTTATGTCCACACCGAGATATTCACCAATCAAAGTAATAAAAATACCACCTCCTATTATGCTATGTGGTCGCATCCCCCGAACCATAGCTGATAAATAATAACCCACACAATATGGTATACTTACAGCGCTTTGTGGGTCTCGAATACACATATGGTAAAACAAATCTTGTTCATTTACTTTTTCTTTGTTCTTACCCCTTTGTGTAATCGAATTAGCTAAAAACCTATGTATCACTCTTAATTCGGCTCTATTTATATCCAAATAAGAGTAGTTTCCCCCTTTGAAACGGTGATGGCTTGTCATTTGACTCCACACACCGTGTGTATCAAAATTCTCATCTATCTTTCTACCGTTTAGTATCAATCCTCTACAATCGGCAGACGCTAACTCCTCAGGCGTATATATACGTAAAGCCTGAGCCATGTCCAGTAAAGACATGTGTCGCATCGAACCGCCTAACAAAAATCTAATAAAAGAACGATCGGTTAAACTAGCTACCCGATCATTCAACTCTATACTACATAACAACTCTTCACACCATACTTTATATACAGGTCTGCGTATGGTGAATAAACATATCCAGTCATTAAAAGAAGAATTACCATACCTCTGTACAAGTAATTCCCTAATTGGCCCGGCCAATTCTACAGCTTCTAAGGGTCCCCATTCTATGACCCTCGGTACCTCAACAACCTTGGAATGAAGAGTATGCAAACCCCGTTGATATTTTGGATAATCTATCCAAAGTCTGTCAAATCTCAGGTTCGGGTGCAATTCTTCCAAATGCATATCGGAAAAGGTCATGACTGGATGAGGTACATCCTGCTTGTAGTAGTTATCTACCTCCTGTTGTTCCAAATTCTCAGCAGGAGCATTGCGGGCTTGGGATGAAGATTCACCCCTTTCATTCTGTAAAACACATCAAACACAAATTTTGTGCATCCAAATATGCATTAGTGTCAGCAAAATCATCAATCAAAATAATTACAATGACATTATCAATTTATATCAAACTTAAGCTCATTTTCATATTTTTATCAAATCTACACCTTTTCAAATAAGCATATACGAAAATGTTCGCCAAGTTCATAAGCATTCAACTCAAATAACATGTCAAAATAATCATTACTAGCAATCAAACAAGTCTCAAATGGCATTATCTTTCAAAAATCAAGTTCATGAATTTTGGACTTGAAAAAGTCCACTTTAATTCTCAAAATCATGTTTAGGCTCAAAGTTTGGATCATTTAACTACCTAGACATGTTACACTACTTAATTTAGCAACAATTCATGACAAAAATCGGCCATAACCTGTTTATATCAAAAAGCCCCAAATTTGCTCAAGAACACAAACCCTAGATTACTCAAAATTTGAAGTTTAAGGCTTCTAATCATGTTAAACAGCATCAATCTAGGTTATACAAGCATAATACATAAACAATTTAAGTCTAATTACACTAAAAAGCATCAAAATTAAATTGGGGAAAAAATAGCTCAAGAACACCTAATTTCGAATTAATGGTGTTTAGGTGTAGAAATTTACCGTTTTTCTTGAGTAATTCTTAGATAGCATCCTTCTCAACATGATTTTAGCAAAAAATTTGGTGATTAACGGTTAAAAATTGGGATTTTTGGGGTGTTTTTGGGTGGTTTTTCGTGGGTTTTTCGCAGTGTTTTCGAGTTGTTTTTGTGTGTGGGAGCTGATCAGATCGTGCAGCTCTTTTATTTTTTTTCTGGGTTTTGGTCCCTCCGCGAGTCGCGGCAAAATACCCTCCAAACTCCGCGACTCGCGGAGTTTGGTAAATTTTTTTTTTTTTATAATCATTAACTTTTGAAAACAATTAAGAAATTAATTTTAAAATTTTGTTTCCCTTGTTATTTAGGACGAGGTCGTTTCGGATCGATGTCCTAGTCCGTCCCTCGACAAAATTTTAAAATTTGTCTTTTTGTAGCGATTGTTTTAAAAGCTAAGATTTTTGGGTTTTTTCAATGTTTTTGGCATACTTTAAATCAATAAGATTAAAAATAATGATAATAAAAGTTCTCGTCCCTCCCTCGGGTAAAGCAATTTCGGTTCAAAGACCTAGTCTTCAACTTACGACGAATTTTAAAAATCATATTCTTAACTTAATGAGATAAAGTAAATTTTTGTTTTTAAATTCACACAACATAAATATAAAATTCAAAATTAATATTAAAAATTCACACCAAACTCAAAATTTAAAATGCATAAAATTAAAAATTAATATTTTAAAAATTAAAAATTCACACCAAACTTAATTTAAAAATTTATAAATTCATATCAAACTTATATTAATTTTTCAAATATTTACAATTTTAAATATATTGTTTTTACAAAGTTTACAATATTAATTTAAGATTTAAATATTAATTTTAAAAACATGGTAAAAATAAAATTAAAAATCTTTTTTGTCTTTTTATCCCACTTTAATCAATCAAATATTATCAAAAATATGCGCCCCTCTTTTCAGTAAAGTAATTTCGGTTCCAAGACCTAATTTAACTCATGACGAATTTTTGAAATATTTTGGGTTGATTGATTAAAGATATTTATACCTTAAGAATAAACGTTAAATTTCGCAGTGATGTAATAAATTTTTGAATGATATCAATAATTTCGGTCGCCAAACCTAATTTTATTCAATACCAATTTAATACTTTTTAGCGAACAAATTAGCGTTTATTATCAAAAGGTTAAAAATAAAAATAAAAATAAAAACTGTACAGACATACCTGTGAAATAGATTTCTTAGTTATATGATCTATTCCATTCATAAGATAGTCGGTTTAATTGGTTTTCCATGGCTCCAAAGGCGTAACCTCGAGCATTCAGTGTCTTTTCTTCTAAACATATGAACGGTCCGTCTCTGCATAAAGTAACAAATTCGGTATTTGAATAGGTTTGATTATTTGAACATTTACCTCCATGTGACCATTTTCCGCATTTGTGACATCTTTCTAGGTGTCGTGCTCTTCTTTTTGCTGCGGATTTTGATTTTCCTTTACCAAATTGTAACTTATTATCTTCGCATCTGGATCCTTTTCTAACTCCGTCCATTCTTTCTCTGATTACTGATACTAATTCGCTCGGTAGTATGTCATTATTTCTTTTAGTGATCAAAGCGTGTAGCATTAGACCATGGTTTAGTTCACAGGCAGTCTTCATTTTGTAAAAACCTAAAAAAAATAAAAATTCAGAATGGGGGGAGAAGACTAGTTCTTTAGGGTCTGCTAGGGAAAGACCATACGTGTTCCATTTTCGAGAACTACACGAAAACAGACAATCTAACTCTAACAGAAATACATATTATCCTTTAAAGACTTGATTCTCCCCACACTTAGTTAGCTGTGGTGTCGAAATTGTGATTAACTTCGTTGTCGACTTCCATCGGACCATGTATGTAATGTTTAACTCTGTGACCATTAACTTTAAATTCAATCCCATTTGAATTTATCAATTCTATCGTTCCGTATGGGAAAACTCTTTTGACTATGAATGGTCCAGACCATCTTGATTTCAATTTTCCAGGAAATAGCTTGAATCGTGAATTGAAAAGAAGAACTCTGTCTCCTTCTTTAAATTCTTTTGAACTTCTGATTCTTTTATCATGCCATTTCTTCGTTCTTTCTTTATAGATTAACGAATTTTCGTATGCTTCATGTCTTAATTCTTCTAATTCGTTTAGTTGACTTAATCGTAGACGTCCGGCTTCATGTAAATCAAGATTACATGTCTTCAAAGCCCAAAATGCTTTGTGTTCAATTTCTACTGGAAGATGACATGCTTTTCCATAAACAAGTCTAAAAGGTGTGGTTCCAATTGGAGTTTTGTAGGCTGTTCTAAAAGCCCAGAGTGCATCCTCCAATTTAATGGACCATTCCTTCGGATTTGATCCTACGGTTTTTTCTAGAATACGTTTTAAAGCTCGGTTGGTATTTTCAACTTGTCCACTTGTTTGTGGATGATATGCGGTGGAGATTTTATGAGTTACTCCATATCTTTTAAGAACTTTCTCAAGTTGATTATTACAGAAATGAGTACCCCGATCACTTATTAAAGCTTTCGGTGTTCCAAACCTTGCAAAAAGACGTTTTAAAAAGTTGATTACAACTCGTGCATCGTTAGTTGGGAGAGCTTGTGCTTCCGCCCATTTAGATACATAATCAATGGCTACGAGTATATATAGATTATTATGAGATTTTGGAAATGGACCCATAAAGTCAATACCCCAAATGTCAAATACTTCACATACTTGGATGACATTTTGTGGCATTTCATCACGTTGACTTATTTTTCCGGTCCTTTGACATGCATCACAGGATTTGCAAAGAAGGTGTGCGTCTTTGTAAATTGTAGGCCAATAGAATCCAGCTTCATAAACTTTTCTTGCTGTTAGTTGAGGCCCATAATGCCCTCCTGTTGGTCCTGTGTGACAATGGTTTAAAATTTTACTAGCTTCATCTCCAAATACACATCGGCGTATTATTCCATCGGGACAACTTTTAAACAAATGTGGATCTTCCCAGAAATAGTGTTTTATGTCACTGAAGAATTTCTTTCGTCTTTGGTACGATAATCCTTTTTCAAGGAATCCACAAACTAAGTAGTTTGCATAGTCTGCAAACCATGGGATTTCTTTATAATCTATCTTCAATAGATATTCATCAGGAAAGTTGTCTTGTATGGCCGATTCATTCAGAACTTCTAATTCGGGATTTTCAAGACGAGAAAGATGATCAGCGGCGAGATTTTCTGCTCCTCTTTTATCTCGGATTTCAATATCAAACTCTTGTAAGAGTAAGATCCAACGGATTAATCTTGGTTTAGCATCTTGTTTTGAAAATAGGTATCTAAGAGCAGAATGGTCGGTATAGACCACCGTTTTTGCTAAAACGAGATATGCTCGGAATTTGTCAAAAGCAATGACAATAGCAAGGAGTTCTTTTTCAGTAGTTGTATAGTTCGTTTGTGCTCCTTGTAACGTCTTACTAGCATAGTATATAGGTTGAAATCGTTTTTCAATCCTTTGTCCTAAAACGGCTCCCATTGCAAAATCACTTGCATCGCACATTAGTTCAAATGGTAGATTCCAATTTGGTGTTATCATGATCGGTGCATTAGTGAGTTTCTCTTTAAGAATATTAAAAGATTTGATACACTCATCTGAAAAGATGAATGGCGCATCCTTTTCTAGGAGTTTATTCATAGGAGTGGCAATTTTAGAAAAATCTTTTATGAAACGTCGGTAAAAACCGGCATGCCCTAGAAAACTCCTAACTCCTCTAACATTGGTGGGATGTGGAAGTTTAGCAATTACATCTACTTTAGCTCTATCCACTTCAATTCCTTCTTTTGAAATTTTATGTCCAAGAACGATGCCTTCTTTAACCATGAAATGGCATTTCTCCCAATTAAGTACTAGATTTGATTTTTCGCATCTAATTAGCATTCGTTCCAGATTAACTAGACATGATTTAAATGTATCACCGAAGACTGAAAAGTCATCCATGAAAACTTCCATGCATTCTTCTATCATGTCATGAAAAATCGCCATCATACACCTTTGAAAGGTTGCAGGGGCGTTACAAAGTCCAAATGGCATGCGTTTGTAAGCAAAAGTACCATAAGGGCACGTGAATGTGGTTTTCTCTTGATCTTCGGGTGCTATTGGAATTTGAAAATATCCGGAAAATCCATCTAGAAAACAATAGTAACTATTTCCGGCTAATCTTTCCAACATTTGATCTATGAAAGGTAAGGGAAAGTGATCTTTTCTGGTGGCGTTATTTAATTTTCTATAATCAATACATACACGCCATCCTGTTACAGTCCTAGTAGGAATAAGCTCATTTTTCTCATTTATAATGACAGTCATGCCACCCTTCTTAGGTACGCATTGAACTGGGCTTACCCATGGACTATCAGAAATTGGATATATCAAACCTGCATCTAGCAGTTTAATAATCTCTTTCTTAACTACATCTTGCATATTAGGATTTAGTCTTCGTTGGCGTTGCACATACGTTTTATGACCTTCTTCCATAAGGATTTTATGTGTGCAATACGAAGGACTTATTCCTTTAATATCATGAATCTTCCATGCAATGGCTGGTTTATGAGCTTTCAACACAGAAATGAGTTGTGATTTTTCATTTTCAGTAAGAGAAGACGATATTATTACAGGTAATTCAGATTCACCATGTAAATAAGCGTATTCCAAATGGTTTGGAAGTGGCTTTAACTCTAATTTCGGAGGTTCTTCTATTGATGATTTATATCGATATCTGTCTTCTTCTTTTAGCATTTGAATTTCTTCTGTTGTTGGTTCATATCCATTAGCTATAAGTGTAGCTAACATTTCAGCTTCATCAATTGGTTCATTACCTTCTCCTAAAGAACATTCTCCTGTTCCTTGTAATTCTGGAAATTCTTCTAATAATTCTGCATGTGCATCTATAGTTTGAATATAATAACATGTATCATCTGCAGATTGTGGTTGTTGCATTGCTCTATCAACTGAAAAGGTAACACTCTCATCCTCTATACTTAGGGTCAGTTTCTTACCGAACACGTCTATCATTGCTTTAGCCGTGTTTAAGAATGGTCTTCCTAATATGAGAGGAACTTGAGAATCTTCTTCCATGTCCAGAACAACAAAGTCTACTGGAAATACTAAAGTACCAACTTTAACTAGCATGTTCTCCATTATCCCTCTAGGATATTTTATTGATCTATCGGCTAGTTGTATGCTTATTCTGGTTGGTTTCAATTCTCCAAGGTCTAGTTTAGCGTATAGTGAATACGGCATTAGATTTATACTAGCACCTAAGTCTGCCAATGCTTCTATTGAACTAAGACTACCCAGAAAACATGGAATTGTGAAACTTCCTGGATCAGATAATTTTTCTGGTATCTTATTCAACAGCACTGCTGAACAATTAGCATTCATAGTAACAGCCGAAAGTTCTTCCATTTTCTTTCTATTCGTGATCAGATCTTTCAAGAATTTAGCATATCTAGGCATTCCTGAAATCACATCAATGAAAGGAAGATTTACATTTATCTGTTTAAACATATCCAAAAATTTGGATTGCTCTGCTTCAAGTTTTTCTTTCTTCATTTTACTCGGGTAAGGAAGTGGTGGTTGGTATGGTTTAACATAAGGTTTATCCTTAACTGTGTTATCTTCATTAACCTTTTCAACTACCGGTTCTTTTTCCTTATCTTGATCAGGTTGTGGTTCTTGTGGAGTAGGAATAGTTTCATCAGAAGTTACAGGTATTTCAGGTGATTTAAGTGTTGTACCACTTCTTGTGGTAATAGCTTTAGCTGTTTCATTCCGGGGGTTAGCATTTGTATCACTAGGTAAACTTCCCGGTTTTCTTTCACCTATTAACCTTGCTAGGTTACTTACTTCTTGTTCCAGATTTTGAATAGAAGCTTGTTGATTTCTAAATGCTTGAGCATTTTGTTCATTGGTTTGTTTTTGAGATGTGAAAAACTGCGTTTGAGTTTCAACTAGCTTTGTCATCATATCTTCTAAATTCGGCTTTTTATCATCGGTTTGTTGTGGTGGTTTGTTTTGAAAATTTGGTCTTTGCTGATTGTAAGTATTATTGGATACTTGTTGATTGCTAGGACCTTGTTGGTTATTGTATGGAATATTTCGGTTATAATTCTGGTTTTGATTGTAAATCGGTCTTGGCGGTTGATAATTATTCTGATAATTATTTCCAGGCCTTTGGTTTATGTATGAAATATTCTCTCTTTGTTCCATTGTTAATTCAATACTTAGACAATCTTTTGTCAAATGTGGTCCTCCACACTGCTCACAACTAATTCGTATTGAGTGAATATCCTTAGTCATCTTTTCCATTCGTCTCTCCACAGCATCTATCTTTGCGGAAATGGAATCTAAGTCATGGCTAGAATCGGCTCTAGCTGCTTTAGATGATCTAATGATATCTTTTTCTTGGTGCCACTCATGTGAGTGGGAAGCAGTGTTATCAATAATTTTGTAAGCATCAGTTTCGGTTTTCTTCATAATAGAACCACCAGCTGCTATATCTATATCTTTCCTTGTAGTGATGTCGCATCCTTGGTAGAATATTTGTACTATTTGACAGGTGTCTAAACCATGTTGCGGACATCCTCTTAATAACTTTCCATATCTTGTCCACGCCTCATATAGAGTTTCATTTGGCTTCTGTGTGAACGTAACAATTTCTGCTTGAAGTCTTACGGCTTTAGATGCAGGAAATAATTGTTTAAGAAATTTGTCAATTAAAACGTCCCATGTATCGATCGCCCCTTCAGGTAACGATTCCAACCAATCTTTGGCTTCTCCCTTTAAAGTCCAGGGAAATAACATGAGATATATCTGTTCATCCTCCACTTCTCGGATTTTAAATAGTGTGCAGATCCTATTAAAGGTACGTAGATGTTCATTTGGATCTTCCTTCGGCACACCACTAAACTGGCATTGATTAGTCACCATGTGTAGAATTTGTCCTTTGATTTCATAATCTGGCGCATTAATGTCTGGATGAGTAATTGCGTGACCTTGGCCAGTGCGTTTAGCTCTCATTCGGTCTTCCATACTTAACGGTTCCAGATTCTCCATAATTGAATTTGTTGAATCGGTATCACTAGATGATTCTGTTTTAATGGTTCGTTCCTCAACAATCTCTGTTTGAATGATTGGTGGTTCCGGAGGAAAGTTTAATGGTTCAGGATCTATGAACCGTTCCTGAATATTTTCTGGATTCTCAATTGTGAGGTCGGGTTCAAAAAATGGATTATCGGAAATTTGAACTGAAGTACTTGGTCGACTGGATGACGATTCTAAAGAAAAATCAACGGCGGTTATATTTGTTAAACGTCTTGATCTAGTTACAGGTGGTGAACGTACAAAAGGTGATGAACGTCTTGCTCGGTGCATTCACTGAATATCCTATTAGTTTTAAAAAGGAAAGAAAAATTATAATAAGTTATCCAATCAATAGACTTTTCTGATTTTGCCCACGTTTCGAATAGCCAAAAGATGCAGCAGAGGGGCAGGATTCGTTTGGTCTCAATATAATTGAGGACTGTTTGGCTCCAATAACCCGGTCCACGTACAAATCCAACTATTACTACGAACCAGAAAATTTTGATGTCTATCAATTTAACCACTTAAAATAAATTTTCGTAATTTTAAGAAATTTAGATAAGAAGTAGAATAAAAATCTATGTCCTAAAACTAGAATAGCGAGAAATAAGAGAGAAAAAGAGTTCGTCGAAAAAGGTCGAAAAAGAAAAAATGGTTTAAAAAAAAATAAAATAAAAGGTGACGGAAAAATAAAAGAAACTTATAAAAACTTAAAAATACTTAACTAACCTAACCTTATTACTACAACTAACTTAAAATTATAATCGCAAATTGAAATTATTAATTGGAATGATAATTGGTACATAGTAAAAGGTGTCTAAAAATATTAAAGCTTACAAGGAAAAACTAAATCCCAAATGGAAATAACTTAAAAAAAAAAAAAACTAAAACTTAAAAAGGCGTCGCAAAATTCTAAAGCACCTAAATCTTAGTCTAAAGAAAAAGCACTTAAGGAATTCTACGGCAAAGCCTAAAAATATAGGAGTAAAAATAACTATAGCAAAAACTAAGTTTAAAATTAAATATGAGCGAAAAATATAAATATTACGCTACAACGATTAAAAAGGGACAAAATATAAAAATATACAAAAAGTTGTAAAAAGTACAATTTTTATAAAAATATTATTTTTATATTATTTATTTAATAAAACTACTAATTTTACAATTTAATAAAACTAATTTAACTAAAATATATAAATAAAAATTAAAAGTAAAAATAAAACTAATAATAATAATAATAATAATTAGGTTTAAATATTAATAATAATTAATTAAAAACCGTAATTAATGCTGAATTAGGGCTTCCTGTGCGCGTGTCAGATGATCTCCGCGAGTCGCGGCAATTAAAGAAGAAAACCCCGCGAGTCGCGGGGTTCAGAAATTCTGTTGACAGCTTTCAATTTTTTTACGCGTTTTTCTTTATTTTATTTTTTTTATTTTATGTTTTCTGTTTTTTAAATAAATAAAAGATTTTAAAATAAAACTTATATTTTTATAAACTAAAATAGAAATAAAGAAACTTATAAAACTTAAATATTTAACAAAATCTTAAAAATGCTTATATTTTTGTTTTTTCTTTTTTATATTTTTGAATAATTAAAACGTATTTTTACAAAAGCGAATTTTAATAAAAGTAAACTAAAAAATCTTTTTTTTTTTTCTTATTATTAGCGTTGCGCTTCCGGCTTTTAAGATAGTTCCCCGGCAGCAGCGCCAAAAATACTTGATGTTAAAGCTAAGGGGTATAAAATACTATTAAATTTTAGCAGAAAATACTATTAAATACGATACAATTTTACACAAGATATTTATTTATTTATAGAATGGATATACTTAAACCTTGCTACAACACTTATAGGCAGTGTACCTAATCGTACAGTAGTGTAGTTTTTAGTAAGTCCGGTTCGTTCCACAGGGAAATCTTTAAACAAAGTTCAACGCTATATTAGTTTACTTTTATAAAAATACAAATATATATATAAGTAATATTATTATTATAAAGGGGGGTTTTTACCGTTTAATGACCGGTTTGTCGATTTTAAAACTTTAGTCGCAGTTAAAACCTAATGTAAAATATAAAATAAATACAAGACTTAAATTAAAGCATAAAGTAAATAACGATAATGAAATTGCGATAATTAAAAGTGCGATTAAATAACAATAAATAAAAGTGCGATAATTAGAAGTGCAATTAAATATAAAATAAAGGAAATTAAATATGAAATAAAAGAATTATGCTTATTTAAACTTCCGTAATCATGATGTTTGACGTGTTGATTTTAGTTTTATGCCCATGGGTTAATTGTCCTTTGTCCTGGATTATTTAATATGTCCGTCTGGTTTTTGTCCATAACAGTCCATCAGTCATAAATATAAAGTGCGAGTGTCCTCGTCAAATTATCCTTATACCCGAAGTTAAATATTCCAACTAATTGGGGATTCGAATTGTAACAAGGTTTTAATACTTTGTTTAATGAATACACCAGGTTATCGACTGCGTGTAAACCAAGGTTTTACTACTTTGTTAACAATTACACCAATTACCCTTGAATGTAATTTCACCCCTGTTTTAATTATTCTAGTGGCTATTAATTCATTCCCGTGTCCGGTTAAATGAACGATTATTCGTACATATAAATACCCCGCCCATCGTGTCCGATCGAGTGTATATGGTAATTTATAGGGACGCCCAATTGTAATTCTTTATATTAACATTAACAAACTTTCATTTAGTTAAACAAATATAAAGCCCGTTAATAGCCCATAGTCTAATTTCCACAAGTGTCGTTCTTTTGTCCAAACCCCAATTATGGTACAAAGCCCAATTACCCAATTTTAGTAATTAGCCCAACATCATGATTACTTCTTTTTAAATAAGCATAATAATAACTTAGCTACGAGACATTAATATAAAAAGGTTGAACATAACTTACAATGATTAAAAATAGCGTAGCGTTACACGGACAGAATTTCGACTTACACCCTTACAACATTCGCTAACATACCCTTATTATTAGGATTTAAAATTAAAATTAAAATATAAATTATATATATATATTACGTATATATTGAGAGAGAGATTGAAATAGAATATGAAACTTGATCAGAATTCGGTTTGCTTTATAGCCAGAAGTGAAATTTGGGGCTCCGCGACTCGCGGCAAAAGCCTCTCCAAACTCCGCGAGTCGCGGAGATAGTATTTACAGCTCAGTCCTTGGAGTTTTCTCTGCCGACGGTTTTTAATATATATATATAATATATATATAATTAATATAATTAATTATATATTATATTATATTTATATACATAGTTAACTTGTAATTTTTAGTCCGTTGCGTCGAGCGTTAAGAGTTGACTCTGGTCCCGGTTCCGGATTTTCGAACGTCCTCGCGTACAATTTAATATTTTGTACTTTGTGTTTTGAATCTTGTACTTTTGTAAATTCGAGACGTTTCTTATCAATAATTGGAACCTCTTTGATTGTCTTTTGTTCTTTTGAGCTTTTTGGTCGTTTGCGTCTTCAAATCGTCGAATCTGTCTTTTGTCTTCACCTTTTATTATTTAAACGAATATCACTTGTAAATAGAACATTTGCAACTAAAAGCTTGTCTTTCTTGAGGAATAATGTTATGAAATATATGTTCGTTTTTAGCATTATCAATATCGAAGATATTGATGATGATATTTTGGAATTTCTAAGTTCGATGGTTGATGAGGAAGATTTTCTGCAAGATTTTAACATGAGTACAGAGCAAGATATTCGTTGAAGGTTTCATCGGATCCAGAATTACCTGGATTCTTTGAATATATGGTATGGTCCTTGTATTTGTCCTTGGTCTCCTTCGTGGTTAGCTCAATCCATTTTCCAGTTCCAACTTTTCTAAGCTTTTCCAACATACTATTCTTTATCATCAAACTTTCGATGATTATGGTCGTTTACGGTTGTCTATGGTTTTTGCTTCTTCATTCATCTTTTTCAACATTCAGAGTATTGATTTGTGACTGAGTGCTTTTCAGAATTCCGGAAGGAGAAATCATAATTCTAAGAGATAAATGTCATATATATAACTGTGATGTAAATATGCTGTGAGTTTTCAAAGTACTGATTGCTGATTCCCGGTAATTGGTATGGCAGTTCTCGTTACAAGATGCGGATGAGTATATGATAGGGTTTCAATGAATAAATATAATGATTTGTCAGAGAGATTTAAGTCAAGAAGTAACGAGGTTGCTGGTATGTCTGCTGGTAATATGGTGGAATATAAAAGAATTCTCCGGTATCAAAAGGGTAATTATATATATCAGGATTATAGTAAGGCTACTTCGAATGAAAAGTCGAAGCTGACTTGTTGGAGCTGTGACAAAATTGGCTACTTTAAAAAAGGATCGCAAGGTTATTTTTGCTAATAAATGCCAAAGGATCTGACGCGGCTACGTGTTAAACTTTTACTCAGTTGTTGAGAGTTTCTCAGGTGCATAACTATATGCATAAATCTTTCCTTCCGTAGATTAAGTGCGGGTGATTCATCCTATCGATTGAGGTGTTTTCAAGAATCATGAAAGGTTTGAACGTAGATTGTGTAGTGACCCGAACTTTTCCATGTTTATATATATTAATTAAGATTGATATTTACATGATTAAATGTTTCCAACATGTTAAGCAATCAAACTTGTTAAGACTTGATTAATTGAAATATGTTTCATATAGACAATTGACCACCCAAGTTGACCGGTGATTCACGAACGTTAAAACTTGTAAAAACTATATGATGACATATATATGGATATATATATAGTTAACATGATACTATGATAAGTAAACATATCATTAAGTATATTAACAATGAACTACATATGTAAAAACAAGACTACTAACTTAATAATTTTTAAACGAGACATATATGTAACGATTATCGTTGTAAAGACATTTAATGTATATATATCATATTAAGAGATATTCATACATGATAATATCATGATAATATAATAATTTAAAATCTCATTTGATATTATAAACATTGGGTTAACAACATTTAACAAGATCGTTAACCTAAAAGTTTCAAAACAACACTTACATGTAACGACTAACGATGACTTAACGACTCAGTTAAAATGTATATACATGTAGTGTTTTAATATGTATTTATACACTTTTGAAAGACTTCAATACACTTATCAAAATACTTCTACTTAACAAAAATGCTTACAATTACATCCTCGTTCAGTTTCATCAACAATTCTACTCGTATGCACCCGTATTCGTACTCGTACAATACACAGCTTTTAGATGTATGTACTATTGGTATATACACTCCAATGATCAGCTCTTAGCAGCCCATGTGAGTCACCTAACACATGTGGGAACCAGCATTTGGCAACTAGCATGAAATATCTCATAAAATTACAAAAATATGAGTAATCATTCATGACTTATTTACATGAAAACAAAATAACATATCCTTTATATCTAATCCATACACCAACGACCAAAAACACCTACAAACACTTTCATTCTTCAATTTTCTTCATCTAATTGATCTCTCTCAAGTTCTATCTTCAAGTTCTAAGTGTTCTTCATAAATTCCAAAAGTTCTAGTTTCATAAAATCAAGAATACTTTCAAGTTTGCTAGCTCACTTCCAATCTTGTAAGGTGATCATCCAACCTCAAGAAATCTTTGTTTCTTACAGTAGGTTATCATTCTAATACAAGGTAATAATCATATTCAAACTTTGGTTCAATTTCTATAACTATAACAATCTTATTTTAAGTGATGATCTTACTTGAACTTGTTTTCGTGTCATGATTCTGCTTCAAGAACTTCGAGCCATCCAAGGATCCATTGAAGCTAGATCCATTTTTCTCTTTTCCAGTAGGTTTATCCAAGGAACTTAAGGTAGTAATGATGTTCATAACATCATTCGATTCATACATATAAAGCTATCTTATTCGAAGGTTTAAACTTGTAATCACTAGAACATAGTTTAGTTAATTCTAAACTTGTTCGCAAACAAAAGTTAATCCTTCTAACTTGAATTTTAAAATCAACTAAACACATGTTCTATATCTATATGATATGCTAACTTAATGATTTAAAACCTGGAAACACGAAAAACACCGTAAAACCGGATTTACGTCGTCGTAGTAACACCGCGGGCTGTTTTGGGTTAGTTAATTAAAAACTATGATAAAGTTTGATTTAAAAGTTGTTATTCTGAGAAAATGATTTTTATTATGAACATGAAACTATATCCAAAAATTATGGTTAAACTCAAAGTGGAAGTATGTTTTCTAAAATGGTCATCTAGACGTCGTTCTTTCGACTGAAATGACTACCTTTACAAAAACGACTTGTAACTTATTTTTCCGACTATAAACCTATACTTTTTCTGTTTAGATT
The DNA here is from genome assembly GCF_046630445.1 of Rutidosis leptorrhynchoides. Taxonomy (NCBI): domain Eukaryota; kingdom Viridiplantae; phylum Streptophyta; class Magnoliopsida; order Asterales; family Asteraceae; genus Rutidosis; species Rutidosis leptorrhynchoides. Next base: position 561,460,260 of record NC_092335.1, read on the forward strand.
CATAAAATAGAGTTCAATATGAAACCATAGCAATTTGATTCACTCAAAACGGATTTAAAATGAAGAAGTTATGGGTAAAACAAGATTGGATAATTTTTCTCATTTTAGCTACGTGAAAATTGGTAACAAATCTATTCCAACCATAACTTAATCAACTTGTATTGTATATTATGTAATCTTGAGATACCATAGATACGTATACAATGTTTCGACCTATCATGTCGACACATCTATATATATTTCGGAACAACCATAGACACTCTATATGTGAATGTTGGAGTTAGCTATACAGGGTTGAGGTTGATTCCAAAATATATATAGTTTGAGTTGTGATCAATACTGAGATACGTATACACTGGGTCGTGGATTGATTCAAGATAATATTTATCGATTTATTTCTGTACATCTAACTGTGGACAACTAGTTGTAGGTTACTAACGAGGACAGCTGACTTAATAAACTTAAAACATCAAAATATATTAAAAGTGTTGTAAATATATTTTGAACATACTTTGATATATATGTATATATTGTTATAGGTTCGTGAATCAACCAGTGGCCAAGTCTTACTTCCCGACGAAGTAAAAATCTGTGAAAGTGAGTTATAGTCCCACTTTTAAAATCTAATATTTTTGGGATGAGAATACATGCAGGTTTTATAAATGATTTACAAAATAGACACAAGTACGTGAAACTACATTCTATGGTTGAATTATCGAAATCGAATATGCCCCTTTTTATTAAGTCTGGTAATCTAAGAATTAGGGAACAGACACCCTAATTGACGCGAATCCTAAAGATAGATCTATTGGGCCTAACAAACCCCATCCAAAGTACCGGATGCTTTAGTACTTCGAAATTTATATCATATCCGAAGGGTGTCCCGGAATGATGGGGATATTCTTATATATATGCATCTTGTTAATGTCGGTTACCAGGTGTTCACCATATGAATGATTTTTATCTCTATGTATGGGATGTGTATTGAAATATGAAATCTTGTGGTCTATTGTTACGATTTGATATATATAGGTTAAACCTATAACTCACCAACATTTTTGTTGACGTTTTAAGCATGTTTATTCTCAGGTGATTATTAAGAGCTTCCGCTGTCGCATACTTAAATAAGGACAAGATTTGGAGTCCATGCTTGTATGATATTGTGTAAAAACTGCATTCAAGAAACTTATTTTGTTGTAACATATTTGTATTGTAAACCATTATGTAATGGTCGTGTGTAAACAGGATATTTTAGATTATCATTATTTGATAATCTACGTAAAGCTTTTTAAACCTTTATTGATGAAATAAAGGTTATGGTTTGTTTAAAAATGAATGCAGTCTTTGAAAAACGTCTCATATAGAGGTCAAAACCTCGCAACGAAATCAATTAATATGGAACGTTTTTAATCAATAAGAACGGGACATTTCAGTTGGTATCCGAGCGTTGGTCTTAGAGAACCAGAAAATTTGCATTAGTGTGTCTTATCGAGTTTGTTAGGATGCATTAGTGAGTCTGGACTTCGACCGTGTTTTCTTTAAAAATGATTGCTTAACATTTTTGTTGGAAACTATATATTTTTAACATATGAATATTATGTGATATATTAATCTCTTAACGTGTTTGATATTATGTGATAGATGTCTACCTCTAGAACAAGTCCCATTGACTCACCTAATAATAATGAAGAGTCAAATGTAAATTGGAATGATTCGTGGACTGATTCACAAGTTCCCGAAGAAGAACCGGAAGAAGAGTCGGAACCGGAAGAAGAATCGGAACCGGAAGAAGAATCGGAACCGGAAGAAGAATTGGAACCGGTGGGGGAAATAATAAAACGGTTAAGTAAAAGAGAATCCTTAACCAACCGACCAAGGTTAATTATGGTCAATGGTGTTTCCGCCAAGGAAGCAAAATATTGGGAGGATTACCAATTCTCCGATGAATCGGATTCCGACGAGAATTCCAATGATGTTATAGAAATTACCTCAACTGAATTTAAAAAGGTAAAAGAAAATAATAAGGGAAAGGGCATAAAAATAGAGAAATCTAATTCCAACCCCGATGAACTTTATATGTATCGTCAACCCCCGAAGTCCTTAAGTTGTAACAATGACCCGGGAACCTCTAAACCACCAGGTTTTTCTAAACCAATGTGGACAACGACGGCTCGTATTAGGGGAACATCATATATCCCTAGAAACTTGGCAAAACGAACCAAAACCGAAGAAGAAGAAACGAGCGAGTCGGAATAAGATAGTTGTATTCGTGTGGTGTAATATATGTAATATAGTGTTCTTATGCTTTATGATATATGTAAAAATTGCTTGTATTAATAAGTATTTTTTTATGAATCTAACTCTTGTCTATTTTACAGTTTAAAAACACAAAATGGATAGACAACCCAATATTTTAAGAGACCTACCCGGAGACATGATTGATGAAATCTTGTCTAGAGTCGGCCAGAATTCCTCGGCACAACTATTTAAGGCGAGATCAGTTTGTAAGACATTCGAAGAACGTTCCAAGAATGTCTTGGTTTATAAGAGACTTTCGTTTGAAAGATGGGGGATATCACATTGGGAAACCCATAAGTTACGATGTGTTTACTTTGACGCATATATTGCGGGGAACCCAAATGCTATTTTACGCAACGGGTTAAGAAATTATTTTGACTCAATATATCCGAATATTGGACTTCGTGATTTAGAAAAAGCGGCTAACATGCAACATAAAGAAGCATGTTATGCTTACGGATTAGTAATGTTCGCTTCTCACCAAAGTGAGAACAAGAACATCGGGCTACAACTATTAAACAAAACATTTCCACAAGTGACGGAGTCGGTAATTGGGGTAAGAAATGAGGTTTTTAGATTGTTACGGGACTGTTGGACATTACGTAACCCTCGTCCCTTTGACGACGTTACAACACGCTGTCTTATCAATGGCCATAACGGTTATGTTGCACAAGACCAAGGATGGGAAGTAGTCCTAGTAAAACCAGAATGCATGACTTGTTTCTAGACGTATGAATTACGTGTCTTTATTGCCTTTGCTGAACGACTTGTGTACTAGCTAGAATTATCTTCACAACTATCTTGTATCAAAGTTATTGTGTCCTATATTTCATGCTTTATGTAAAATAAGCGGTATTGTAAGTTTGTAAAATATTGTATAAAAGTTTGAACGCGAAATATTATTATAATCAGTTTTTCATATAGAATTGTAGTAGTTGAATTGTATATTAGCTACTAAGTATGAACTTAACGGGTAGGTACTACCCGAATTTAAACTTATAAAACGCTAATATGAAGAAAAAGCTTTTATAAATGAGTTCATATTATGCTACGAAATACTATTAACTACTCTTAATATTCTGTATGATTAACTTGTTCCATTTGACTATTTTGAAGGAAATGGCACCGACTACTCGACACACAGTGAATATGAATGAAGAGGAATTTCGTACTTTTCTAGCTTCAAACATAGCCGCAGTACAGGCTGCGCTACATACCAACAATAACCTTGGATCTAGCAGTACAGGAAATCGTGTAGGATGCACCTACAAAGAATTCACTGCCTGCAAACCTTTGGAATTTGATGGAACCGAAGGACCGATCGGATTGAAACGGTGGACCGAGAAGGTCGAATCGGTGTTTGCCATAAGTAAGTGTACTGAAGAGGACAAAGTGAAGTACGCTACGCATACCTTCACAGGTTCTGCGTTAACATGGTGGAATACCTATCTAGAGCAAGTGGGACAAGACGATGCGTACGCACTACCGTGGTCAGCATTCAAGCACTTGATGAACGAGAAGTACCGTCCCAGAACCGAGGTCAATAAGCTCAAGACAGAACTTAGAGGGTTACGAACCCAAGGATTTGATATTACCACGTATGAAAGACGATTCACAGAATTGTGCCTATTGTGTCCGGGAGCATTCGAAGATGAGGAAGAGAAGATCGACGCGTTTGTGAAAGGATTACCGGAAAGAATCCAAGAAGATATAAGTTCACACGAGCCCGCCTCCATACAACAGGCATGTAGAATGGCTCACAAACTAGTGAACCAGATTGAAGAAAGAATTAAAGAACAGACTGCTGAAGAGGCCAATGTGAAGCAAGTCAAAAGAAAGTGGGAGGAAAATGGTGATAAGAATCACCAATACAACAACAACAGCAATCGCAACAATTATCCCAACAATCGCAACATCAATCGCAACTACAACAAACGGCCTAACAACAACAACAACAACAACAACAACAGCAACTACAACAATCATCCCAACAACAATAATAACCGCAACAACAACAACAATCAGAAGCAGCTATGCCAAAGGTGTGAAAAGTATCACTCGGGGTTCTGCACCAAATTTTGCAACAAGTGTAAAAGAAATGGTCATAGCGCGGCGAAGTGTGAGGTCTACGGACCAGGGGTTAATAGAACGAAAGGAACAAATGGTGTCGGAACGAGTAATGGCGGAGCAAGTAGTGTCGGAGCAAGCTATGCCAATGTAGTTTGTTATAAATGTGGAAAACCGGGCCACATTATTAGAAATTGCCCGAACCAGGAGAACACGAATGGACAAGGCCGCGGAAGAGTTTTCAATATTAATGCGGCAGAGGCACAGGAAGACCCGGAGCTTGTTACGGGTACGTTTCTTATTGACAATAAATCTGCTTACGTTTTATTTGATTCGGGTGCGGATAGAAGCTATATGAGTAGAGATTTTTGTGCTAAATTAAGTTGCCCATTGACGCCTTTGGATAGTAAATTTTTACTCGAATTAGCAAATGGTAAATTAATTTCAGCAGATAATATATGTCGTAATCAAGAAATTAAACTGGTTAGCGAAACATTTAAGATTGATTTAATACCAGTAGAGTTAGGGAGTTTTGATGTGATAATCGGTATGGACTGGTTGAAAGAAGTGAAAGCAGAGATCGTTTGTTACAAAAATACAATTCGCATTATACGAGAAAAAGGAAAACCCTTAATGGTGTATGGAGAAAAGGGCAACACGAAGCTACATCTTATTAGTAATTTGAAGGCACAAAAACTAATAAGAAAAGGTTGCTATGCTATTCTAGCACACGTCGAGAAAGTACAAACTGAAGAAAAGAGCATCAATGATGTTCCCATTGCAAAAGAATTTCCCGATGTATTTCCGAAAGAATTACCGGGATTACCCCCACATCGATCCGTTGAATTTCAAATAGATCTTGTAACGACCCGACCAAACCGTTATTGACGGCGTCGTTAACTTAGGTCCCGTTGCGTGGTCGTAGTCCCTATATGAGACTCGTTTGACCAAAATTATGTCGCGTTCGTTTGAAAGGTACAAGACTTGCAAGTTTAGTTTACAAAACCGTTCGACAACAAGTCTAAGTTTACAAAAGTCATAAAGTATAAATGAAATAACTTGCGACATAATTAGTTTAAAAACACAGTTGCTATAAATAGCGTAAGTATGTAAACAAAAGTTTGAATCCAAAAGTGCTATCCCTAGCGTATGCATGCATGGTTGACTCCAATCAAGTAATCAAAGAGTGCGGAAGCATGTATCAAGTAGCCAAGTATGAACCTGAGAAAACATGTAGAAAACTGTCAACGAAAAACGTTGGTGAGATCATAAATGTATTTGTAAAAGTATACTTTGAACCACAATAGTTTGTATAGATGATTATCCAAATCGTATTTATTCCGAAGAATGTAGTTTGTATTGCGAGCACCCAATTACCAAAGCTTAACTGAATCTTCCCTCTGAATTTTGAATATAGTGTCAGAACATACACTATGCACGTTGAAATTATATTTCATCCACTAACGGTAGCGAACCGTCTGAATGAGGGTTCGTTAAACCCGTATGGCCACACAACATAATCACTCGCTTACACTTACACCCTGCAAGTGGAACTAATGATAATTGGATTGAGGACTTTTGTTCTAACTCGTCTGTATCTTTGTATTCGCATTTGTGTTCAAAGTATAAAAGTATGAAACGTATATATACATGTGAAATGTATATAAGTATGTAATGTATATGTTTCTCAGCCCACGATTTAAAAGAATAAAAGTATTTGCAAAGGTGGGACTATGATCTCACCTCGAGTGCACGAGTATAAAGGTACTTCAACAAGTAAACGTGTGCATGAAAGTTGCTTAGCCTTGACCTAAACAAGTAAGTTATATCAATTAACCGGTTACGACACAAGGTCGGGTGAAATGTGTTCAATTAGTCCTATGGCTCGTTACGACTCGAATAGTATAGCATGTGAATCACGTTGTCAAGTTTCATGCAAGAATCAAGTATAAAAGCATGTTAGAACGATTGTAATAAAGTTTGAGTTGACATTTCAAAATCTTACCATTAGAAAGGAAATCTTATTACGTTTCCAACGATATTTGATTCATCGAAAACGGAGTTACGGTCAAAAAGTTATGGCCAAAACAAGTTTGCTGAAGTTCGGATGAAACAGGCAATTGTCGCGGCGCGACAAATTGCTCCGCGGCGCGACAAATGCCTATGTTGAAGGTCAGAAAGCCTGAAAAACATGTTCTAAAATCACCCTTTGGGCCACGGCGCGACAAATTGCTCCGCGGCGCGACAAATAACGTGGTCTGGTGCCTGGTCAGTTTCAAAAGTTCAAGTCTTGATCCAAAATTCAATTTAGCACAAAACGCAAACCGTAAACACTTAGAATACGCATCTTATATCATTGGAAAGCTCTTTTGACAAGGAATACAATTAACTACCTTTCACAAGCACAAACATCAATTACTATAACCGAAAACTCGTCAATTGATCAAGAAGGGTTTATTTTCAAAGTTTCAAGTTCGTAAAACGTATTTTATGATTCGGGAATCCAATTTACACATACGATATGCCGTTTTGAAGGTAATGAAGCATACATTACAACTAAACACTTACTAATAACATTTCATGGCATTCGAAACATTAAAAGCTCGTTTTAAGTCTATCAAACCCTAACCACAATCCGCAAAAATCAATATTCATGTTTTTGAAGTTTCCTTAATCAACCTACGCATCAAAACGAAGCTAGTGATACTAGTAACACAATTAAAACATGAACTTTAACAATTTAACAACATTAACTCATCCAAAATCAAAGATTTAGCACACCCATTTCAAATGTTCAAACTAGTTACTCAAAACAACGAATCGAGCAAACAAAACATATATTCATGTTATACACGAGCCATAGACACTAACTAACACCATTTCAAGTCAAAAACACGAATTTAAAGAAATCTAGAGTTTTAGAAATGTTACCCAAACGAGATGAAGTTTGTATCAAAATGTAGAGGATGAAGAGAGGATCACGAAAATGTAATCGGATTTGTTGTGAGCTTCCAAGATTGAATTTAGATGATGAATGATTGAATTTGGGTGTTTGTGTGTGTGTTCTTGATAGAGAGAAAGAGAGAGAGGTGGAGGTGATTGAATGGAGGAGGGTGAAGGTTGACTAGTTGACCTAGTCATCTCTTTGCCCTCTTGGCAAGTTTAGTCCCTCAAGTTTCAAAGCGGGTGCGGGAATTAACCAAACGAATATTTTAAAAACGCTCGAGTAGACGAGTGATGTTATAATTAAATAACGAGAATATTATAAACGTTAGTCAACGGAAATTGAGAATTTAAATAGCGAAAGATATTATTTAAAAAAAAAAAAAAGACGGTGTTAAAAATAAATTTAACGGAAAAACGCGGGATGTTACATTATCCACACCTCAAAAGAAATTTCGTCCCGAAATTTAGTTGGAAGTAGTAGTTGTTGAATCTTCCTCGAGATCTTGCGTTGCTAATTCTACGAATGAGGGAGAAGTACGTTCTAGGGTATTTCAACGAATTTTGACTCATATGTTGTTTTAAGGTTTGGCTTCACGATTTATGGTTTCCGGTCCTCCTAGGAAGTGAGGGTTATCGTCGATAGTGAGTTCATCAAAGGAGATAACAAGTTCTCGTTTCGCAAAACACGTCTTTGAGTTGATACATCGAATGTAGGATAAACGGAGACTCAAAATGGGTCGGAAAAGTCTAAACGGCTAGCGACGGGTCCAAAACACCCCAAGAATTTAAAGGATCAAAATATCGCGGATTTAGCTTCCTACGTTTTCCCGAAACGGATTGCACCTTTCCAAGGTGCGACTCTTAACGTGACGCGGTTTATTTGAAATGTTTACGTCTAACATCGGCGTAGCTCTTGGTGATTACGAGTCGCGTAGGGTTTTACCTGAATATGAATAAATTTTCTCGGTTGCTCATGAATAACCTCGGCCCCGGTGAATTGATCATCGTTTACTTGGTTCGACAAAGGAGAATGACGTTTCCGGTCATATGTGGTTTCAAAAGGAGTGACGTTAAAACTCGAATGAAAATCATTGTAGTACGAGGGTTCGGTTAAAGGGAAATACTTTGCTCAAGTAAATTTGAAGTTGGTAATACAACTTGTATTATGGTTTCCAAGGTTTAAATCGCATGTTTGTTCGGTCCGTCGGGTTGTGGATTGTACGCGGTACTCATGTCTAAATGCGGTCCCGAGGCTTTTTGGTAAGGTACTCCAAAATCTAGAAGTGAAACGAGGATCTCGATCCGAAACGGGGTATATTTCCCTAAGGCATATTGAACAAGTTTGCTAGGAATTGAAAACGTCAGCTAGGACAAGTTTCTCAAGAAAATTTCGCGTCGCGAAAGATTTATCGGTTTCCAAAAACGTTCGTCGGAACTATTCACCCTCGAGGTGAATACTAGTATAACGTGGAGAGTCTCTCTCCATTGGGAATTTAGAATAAGGACCTCCTGAACCGGAAGTACGAGGGTGATGCAAAAGAAGTTTCCGCCCCGATATGAGCATAACGAGTAAGTTGTAATTAGTCAATAAGACTATGCGAGGACGAGCTAGTATACACGTGTAACATACGGTTGGAGCCGAGAGGAATCGGTAATTCATTCGGAAGCATAAATATAGTTCGACAAAAGTCGAAGGTGTGTCCCCGGTATGGTTGTTATAAATATTCTCGGAGTTTTCGGATGTCCAAACCTGAAAAGATGAAGTCATGTACATGGCACATGGTGGTGTTTAGGTTGATCGAGTCTAACCACCATCACGCGTCACTAGAACTTTGGTATGTCTTACCGTAATATAACCACGTTGATCGAGTGTCGTTATATTACGCCAAATCATACTTCCATTCCCACATCACTCCATGAGTTCAAGTTCGTGTCATCGTGAAAATCTAAAATGAACAAAATGTAACGACGTCTCAAACATGATTCGTATTGAATCGAAAGAATTAGTGCAACTCTAAAGATGCGTTCCCCGAGGGAAGTGTATAAATGATTGTTCACGTCAATGTGGTTCGAGTCAGACAATATTGTATTTAGGTATGAAAAGAGTAACGAGTCATGATAGCGAGTAGTACGCAACCGTAGCGATAAATAGTGATGACGATACTCACCTAGAGTAGTGACAGTGACTTTACAACATTCATGGATAGTAAGATGAGACGGGGGAAATAACAACCAAGGAGTCAGAGTTCCCGAACGAGTGTGACTAATGAAGTCGTCGTCATCCATACGTGTATGAATCATGAATTTACGTGTGTTACCAAAAAGTGGCGGAATACGAGTTCGTATGGTGAAGGTTGGGCATCATTAAAAAGTTTGCCTAAGAATAATTCAAGTATAATGCACAAGTAGTCAAGTAAGTGCTATCTATAGCAAATGTATGTCAGAATGCAAATGCTAACTATCCGGTTGTAGTCTAGACTCACTAATGCGTCCTAACGACTCTGTTAGACACACTAATGCACGTCCTAGTTCCCTACAACCAACGCTCTGATACCATCTGTAACGACCCGACCAAACCGTTATTGACGGCGTCGTTAACTTAGGTCCCGTTGCGTGGTCGTAGTCCCTATATGAGACTCGTTTGACCAAAATTATGTCGCGTTCGTTTGAAAGGTACAAGACTTGCAAGTTTAGTTTACAAAACCGTTCGACAACAAGTCTAAGTTTACAAAAGTCATAAAGTATAAATGAAATAACTTGCGACATAATTAGTTTAAAAACACAGTTGCTATAAATAGCGTAAGTATGTAAACAAAAGTTTGAATCCAAAAGTGCTATCCCTAGCGTATGCATGCATGGTTGACTCCAATCAAGTAATCAAAGAGTGCGGAAGCATGTATCAAGTAGCCAAGTATGAACCTGAGAAAACATGTAGAAAACTGTCAACGAAAAACGTTGGTGAGATCATAAATGTATTTGTAAAAGTATACTTTGAACCACAATAGTTTGTATAGATGATTATCCAAATCGTATTTATTCCGAAGAATGTAGTTTGTATTGCGAGCACCCAATTACCAAAGCTTAACTGAATCTTCCCTCTGAATTTTGAATATAGTGTCAGAACATACACTATGCACGTTGAAATTATATTTCATCCACTAACGGTAGCGAACCGTCTGAATGAGGGTTCGTTAAACCCGTATGGCCACACAACATAATCACTCGCTTACACTTACACCCTGCAAGTGGAACTAATGATAATTGGATTGAGGACTTTTGTTCTAACTCGTCTGTATCTTTGTATTCGCATTTGTGTTCAAAGTATAAAAGTATGAAACGTATATATACATGTGAAATGTATATAAGTATGTAATGTATATGTTTCTCAGCCCACGATTTAAAAGAATAAAAGTATTTGCAAAGGTGGGACTATGATCTCACCTCGAGTGCACGAGTATAAAGGTACTTCAACAAGTAAACGTGTGCATGAAAGTTGCTTAGCCTTGACCTAAACAAGTAAGTTATATCAATTAACCGGTTACGACACAAGGTCGGGTGAAATGTGTTCAATTAGTCCTATGGCTCGTTACGACTCGAATAGTATAGCATGTGAATCACGTTGTCAAGTTTCATGCAAGAATCAAGTATAAAAGCATGTTAGAACGATTGTAATAAAGTTTGAGTTGACATTTCAAAATCTTACCATTAGAAAGGAAATCTTATTACGTTTCCAACGATATTTGATTCATCGAAAACGGAGTTACGGTCAAAAAGTTATGGCCAAAACAAGTTTGCTGAAGTTCGGATGAAACAGGCAATTGTCGCGGCGCGACAAATTGCTCCGCGGCGCGACAAATGCCTATGTTGAAGGTCAGAAAGCCTGAAAAACATGTTCTAAAATCACCCTTTGGGCCACGGCGTGACAAATAACGTGGTCTGGTGCCTGGTCAGTTTCAAAAGTTCAAGTCTTGATCCAAAATTCAATTTAGCACAAAACGCAAACCGTAAACACTTAGAATACGCATCTTATATCATTGGAAAGCTCTTTTGACAAGGAATACAATTAACTACCTTTCACAAGCACAAACATCAATTACTATAACCGAAAACTCGTCAATTGATCAAGAAGGGTTTATTTTCAAAGTTTCAAGTTCGTAAAACGTATTTTATGATTCGGGAATCCAATTTACACATACGATATGCCGTTTTGAAGGTAATGAAGCATACATTACAACTAAACACTTACTAATAACATTTCATGGCATTCGAAACATTAAAAGCTCGTTTTAAGTCTATCAAACCCTAACCACAATCCGCAAAAATCAATATTCATGTTTTTGAAGTTTCCTTAATCAACCTACGCATCAAAACGAAGCTAGTGATACTAGTAACACAATTAAAACATGAACTTTAACAATTTAACAACATTAACTCATCCAAAATCAAAGATTTAGCACACCCATTTCAAATGTTCAAACTAGTTACTCAAAACAACGAATCGAGCAAACAAAACATATATTCATGTTATACACGAGCCATAGACACTAACTAACACCATTTCAAGTCAAAAACACGAATTTAAAGAAATCTAGAGTTTTAGAAATGTTACCCAAACGAGATGAAGTTTGTATCAAAATGTAGAGGATGAAGAGAGGATCACGAAAATGTAATCGGATTTGTTGTGAGCTTCCAAGATTGAATTTAGATGATGAATGATTGAATTTGGGTGTTTGTGTGTGTGTTCTTGATAGAGAGAAAGAGAGAGAGGTGGAGGTGATTGAATGGAGGAGGGTGAAGGTTGACTAGTTGACCTAGTCATCTCTTTGCCCTCTTGGCAAGTTTAGTCCCTCAAGTTTCAAAGCGGGTGCGGGAATTAACCAAACGAATATTTTAAAAACGCTCGAGTAGACGAGTGATGTTATAATTAAATAACGAGAATATTATAAACGTTAGTCAACGGAAATTGAGAATTTAAATAGCGAAAGATATTATTTAAAAAAAAAAAGACGGTGTTAAAAATAAATTTAACGGAAAAACGCGGGATGTTACAGATCTTGTACCAGGAGCTGCACCAATAGCTCGTGCTCCTTACAGACTCGCACCCAGCGAGATGAAAGAACTGCAAAGCCAATTACAAGAACTTTTAGAGCGTGGTTTCATTCGACCAAGCACATCACCGTGGGGAGCTCCTGTTTTGTTTGTCAAGAAGAAAGATGGTACATTCAGGTTGTGTATCGACTACCGAGAGTTGAACAAACTTACCATCAAGAACCGCTACCCACTACCGAGAATCGACGACTTATTTGATCAACTACAAGGCTCGTCTGTTTATTCAAAGATTGACTTACGTTCCGGGTATCATCAAATGCGGGTGAAAGAAGATGATATTCCAAAGACTGCTTTCAGAACACGTTATGGTCATTATGAGTTTATGGTCATGCCGTTTGGTTTAACTAATGCACCAGCTGTGTTCATGGACCTTATGAACCGAGTGTGTGGACCATACCTTGACAAGTTTGTCATTGTTTTCATTGATGACATACTTATTTACTCAAAGAATGACCAAGAACACGGTGAACATTTGAGAAAGGTGTTAGAAGTATTGAGAAAGGAAGAATTGTACGCTAAGTTTTCAAAGTGTGCATTTTGGTTGGAAGAAGTTCAATTCCTCGGTCACATAGTGAACAAAGAAGGTATTAAGGTGGATCCGGCAAAGATAGAAACTGTTGAAAAGTGGGAAACCCCGAAAACTCCGAAACACATACGCCAGTTTTTAGGACTAGCTGGTTACTACAGAAGGTTCATCCAAGACTTTTCCAGAATAGCAAAACCCTTGACTGCATTAACGCATAAAGGGAAGAAATTTGAATGGAATGATGAACAAGAGAAAGCGTTTCAGTTATTGAATAAAAAGCTAACTACAGCACCTATATTGTCATTGCCTGAAGGGAATGATGATTTTGTGATTTATTGTGATGCATCAAAGCAAGGTCTCGGTTGTGTATTAATGCAACGAACGAAGGTGATTGCTTATGCGTCTAGACAATTGAAGATTCACGAACAAAATTATACGACGCATGATTTGGAATTAGGCGCGGTTGTTTTTGCATTAAAGACTTGGAGGCACTACTTATATGGGGTCAAAAGTATTATATATACCGACCACAAAAGTCTTCAACACATATTTAATCAGAAACAACTGAATATGAGGCAGCGTAGGTGGATTGAATTATTGAATGATTACGACTTTGAGATTCGTTACCACCCGGGGAAGGCAAATGTGGTAGCCGATGCCTTGAGCAGGAAGGACAGAGAACCCATTCGAGTAAAATCTATGAATATAATGATTCATAATAACCTTACTACTCAAATAAAGGAGGCACAACAAGGAGTTTTAAAAGAGGGAAATTTAAAGGATGAAATACCCAAAGGATCGGAGAAGCATCTTAATATTCGGGAAGACGGAACCCGGTATAGGGCTGAAAGGATTTGGGTACCAAAATTTGGAGATATGAGAGAAATGGTACTTAGAGAAGCTCATAAAACCAGATACTCAATCCATCCTGGAACGGGGAAGATGTACAAGGATCTCAAGAAACATTTTTGGTGGCCGGGTATGAAAGCCGATGTTGCTAAATACGTAGGAGAATGTTTGACGTGTTCTAAGGTCAAAGCTGAGCATCAGAAACCATTAGGTCTACTTCAACAACCCGAAATCCCGGAATGGAAATGGGAAAACATTACCATGGATTTCATCACTAAATTGCCAAGGACTGCAAGTGGTTTTGATACTATTTGGGTAATAGTTGATCGTCTCACCAAATCCGCACACTTCCTACCAATAAGAGAAGATGACAAGATGGAGAAGTTAGCACGACTGTATTTGAAGGAAGTCATCTCCAGACATGGAATACCAATCTCTATTATCTCTGATAGGGATGGCAGATTTATTTCAAGATTCTGGCAGACATTACAGCAAGCATTAGGAACTCGTCTAGACATGAGTACTGCCTATCATCCACAAACTGATGGGCAGAGCGAAAGGACGATACAAACACTTGAAGACATGCTACGAGCATGTGTTATTGATTTCGGAAACAGTTGGGATCGACAACTACCGTTAGCAGAATTTTCCTACAACAACAGCTACCATTCAAGCATTGAGATGGCGCCGTTTGAAGCACTTTATGGTAGAAAGTGCAGGTCTCCGATTTGTTGGAGTGAGGTGGGGGATAGACAGATTACGGGTCCAGAGATTATACAAGAAACTACCGAGAAGATCATCCAAATTCAACAACGGTTGAAAACTGCCCAAAGTCGACAAAAGAGCTACGCTGACATTAAAAGAAAAGATATAGAATTTGAAATTGGAGAGATGGTCATGCTTAAAGTTGCACCTTGGAAAGGCGTTGTTCGATTTGGTAAACGAGGCAAATTAAATCCAAGGTATATTGGACCATTCAAGATTATTGATCGTGTCGGACCAGTAGCTTACCGACTTGAGTTACCTCAACAACTCGCGGCTGTACATAACACTTTCCACGTCTCGAATTTGAAGAAATGTTTTGCTAAAGAAGATCTCACTATTCCGTTAGATGAAATCCAAATCAACGAAAAACTTCAATTCATCGAAGAACCCGTCGAAATAATGGATCGTGAGGTTAAAAGACTTAAGCAAGACAAGATACCAATTGTTAAGGTTCGATGGAATGCTCGTAGAGGACCCGAGTTCACCTGGGAGCGTGAAGATCAGATGAAGAAGAAATACCCGCATCTATTTCCAGAAGATTCATCAACACCTTCAACAGCTTAAAATTTCGGGACGAAATTTATTTAACGGGTAGGTACTGTAGTGACCCGAACTTTTCCATGTTTATATATATTAATTGAGATTGATATTTACATGATTAAATGTTTCCAACATGTTAATCAATCAAACTTGTTAAGACTTGATTAATTGAAATATGTTTCATATAGACAATTGACCACCCAAGTTGACCGGTGATTCACGAACGTTAAAACTTGTAAAAACTATATGATGACATATATATGGATATATATATAGTTAACATGATACTATGATAAGTAAACATATCATTAAGTATATTAACAATGAACTACATATGTAAAAACAAGACTACTAACTTAATGATTTTTAAACGAGACATATATGTAACGATTATCGTTGTAAAGACATTTAATGTATATATATCATATTAAGAGATATTCATACATGATAATATCATGATAATATAATAATTTAAAATCTCATTTGATATTATAAACATTGGGTTAACAACATTTAACAAGATCGTTAACCTAAAAGTTTCAAAACAACACTTACATGTAACGACTAACGATGACTTAACGACTCAGTTAAAATGTATATACATGTAGTGTTTTAATATGTATTTATACACTTCTGAAAGACTTCAATACACTTATCAAAATACTTCTACTTAACAAAAATGCTTACAATTACATCCTCGTTCAGTTTCATCAACAATTCTACTCGTATGCACCCGTATTCGTACTCGTACAATACACAGCTTTTAGATGTATGTACTATTGGTATATACACTCCAATGATCAGCTCTTAGCAGCCCATGTGAGTCACCTAACACATGTGGGAACCATCATTTGGCAACTAGCATGAAATATCTCATAAAATTACAAAAATATGAGTAATCATTCATGACTTATTTACATGAAAACAAAATAACATATCCTTTATATCTAATCCATACACCAACGACCAAAAACACCTACAAACACTTTCATTCTTCAATTTTCTTCATCTAATTGATCTCTCTCAAGTTCTATCTTCAAGTTCTAAGTGTTCTTCATAAATTCCAAAAGTTCTAGTTTCATAAAATCAAGAATACTTTCAAGTTTGCTAGCTCACTTCCAATCTTGTAAGGTGATCATCCAACCTCAAGAAATCTTTGTTTCTTACAGTAGGTTATCATTCTAATACAAGGTAATAATCATATTCAAACTTTGGTTCAATTTCTATAACTATAACAATCTTATTTTAAGTGATGATCTTACTTGAACTTGTTTTCGTGTCATGATTCTGCTTCAAGAACTTCGAGCCATCCAAGGATCCATTGAAGCTAGATCCATTTTTCTCTTTTCCAGTAGGTTTATCCAAGGAACTTAAGGTAGTAATGATGTTCATAACATCATTCGATTCATACATATAAAGCTATCTTATTCGAAGGTTTAAACTTGTAATCACTAGAACATAGTTTAGTTAATTCTAAACTTGTTCGCAAACAAAAGTTAATCCTTCTAACTTGACTTTTAAAATAAACTAAACACATGTTCTATATCTATATGATATGCTAACTTAATGATTTAAAACCTGGAAACACGAAAAACACCGTAAAACCGGATTTACGCCGTCGTAGTAACACCGCGGGCTGTTTTGGGTTAGTTAATTAAAAACTATGATAAAGTTTGATTTAAAAGTTGTTATTCTGAGAAAATGATTTTTATTATGAACATGAAACTATATCCAAAAATTATGGTTAAACTCAAAGTGGAAGTATGTTTTCTAAAATGGTCATCTAGACGTCGTTCTTTCGACTGAAATGACTACCTTTACAAAAACGACTTGTAACTTATTTTTCCGACTATAAACCTATACTTTTTCTGTTTAGATTCATAAAATAGAGTTCAATATGAAACCATAGCAATTTGATTCACTCAAAACGGATTTAAAATGAAGAAGTTATGGGTAAAACAAGATTGGATAATTTTTCTCATTTTAGCTACGTGAAAATTGGTAACAATTCTATTCCAACCATAACTTAATCAACTTGTATTGTATATTATGTAATCTTGAGATACCATAGACACGTATACAATGTTTCGACCTATCATGTCGACACATCTATATATATTTCGGAACAACCATAGACACTCTATATGTGAATGTTGGAGTTAGCTATACAGGGTTGAGGTTGATTCCAAAATATATATAGTTTGAGTTGTGATCAATACTGAGATACGTATACACTGGGTCGTGGATTGATTCAAGATAATATTTATCGATTTATTTCTGTACATCTAACTGTGGACAACTAGTTGTAGGTTACTAACGAGGACAGCTGACTTAATAAACTTAAAACATCAAAATATATTAAAAGTGTTGTAAATATATTTTGAACATACTTTGATATATATGTATATATTGTTATAGGTTCGTGAATCAACCAGTGGCCAAGTCTTACTTCCCGACGAAGTAAAAATCTGTGAAAGTGAGTTATAGTCCCACTTTTAAAATCTAATATTTTTGGGATGAGAATACATGCAGGTTTTATAAATGATTTACAAAATAGACACAAGTACGTGAAACTACATTCTATGGTTGAATTATCGAAATCGAATATGCCCCTTTTTATTAAGTCTGGTAATCTAAGAATTAGGGAACAGACACCCTAATTGACGCGAATCCTAAAGATAGATCTATTGGGCCTAACAAACCCCATCCAAAGTACCGGATGCTTTAGTACTTCGAAATTTATATCATATCCGAAGGGTGTCCCGGAATGATGGGGATATTCTTATATATATGCATCTTGTTAATGTCGGTTACCAGGTGTTCACCATATGAATGATTTTTATCTCTATGTATGGGATGTGTATTGAAATATGAAATCTTGTGGTCTATTGTTACGATTTGATATATATAGGTTAAACCTATAACTCACCAACATTTTTGTTGACGTTTTAAGCATGTTTATTCTCAGGTGATTATTAAGAGCTTCCGCTGTCGCATACTTAAATAAGGACAAGATTTGGAGTCCATGCTTGTATGATATTGTGTAAAAACTGCATTCAAGAAACTTATTTTGTTGTAACATATTTGTATTGTAAACCATTATGTAATGGTCGTGTGTAAACAGGATATTTTAGATTATCATTATTTGATAATCTACGTAAAGCTTTTTAAACCTTTATTGATGAAATAAAGGTTATGGTTTGTTTAAAAATGAATGCAGTCTTTGAAAAACGTCTCATATAGAGGTCAAAACCTCGCAACGAAATCAATTAATATGGAACGTTTTTAATCAATAAGAACGGGACATTTCAGATTGTAATCGTCAAGATACAAATGAGGTTTAAGATGAAATCAAGTGGCAACTTGAAGAATTGTTTAGCTTCATATGTTATAATCAATATTTTAATTCATTTTTAATTGTCCAATCTTGGTAGTCCACAGTTTGTAGTCCACAGTTACTAACTCAATAATTCATATATAGTTTAATATATAATATTCGAATTAATTAATATATATCGTGACCCGTATACGTCTCAGACTCGATCACAACTCAAAGTATATATATTATTGTAGAATCAACCTCAACCCTGTATAGCTAACTCCCGCATTACTGCATATAGAGTGTCTATGGTTATTCCAAATAATATATATATATATATATATATATATATATATATATATATATATATATATATATATATATATATATGCGTCGATATGATATGTCAAAACCTTGTATACGTGTCCCGATATTTAAAGTGCGTAAAATAAATAACAAAAAATAAATGACGATAAATAAAGTGCGTAAAGTAAATAACAGAAATTAAATGACGTTAAATAAAATTACGAGAATTAAAATTGCGATAAAATAAACTGCGATAATTAAATTGCGATAAATAAAATGTAATATGGAATTAACAGTTAGCTAGGAACAATTAGCTACGATCTTGTTAGCGTGGTTTCTTAACAAAATTTCATATTGTTAATTAGTCTGTTTCTAATCAATTTTTATTGTGTCCCTTATTTCTTCATTATGCCACTTGTTGGATTCTGATAGGTCAAAATCCAAATATGAAATTGAATGAAAATGGTTATTCTGCGGTGAACGGATACGTATATCGGTGGTTGTAAGTAGGATAGTAAATAACTGTTGAATCAGCTTCGTCGAATGTACAATGTAACTTATTAATGCGAAATCTAAATATTTCTCGGGTATTACCTACCCGTTAAAATATTTTCACCATTAACAGTTTGCACGAAATAATTTTTAATTACAATCTTTATGAAAATATACTTACATATATATTTTCTTCAAATGTAATCATAGATTTAATGAGTTAATTTAATATTAATCTCCTTTGATTTATCGTTAGAACTAGAATACATAATCTCTAAGACATTAGAGATTACATAATCGTCATGTCGAACGAAGATAATTGATATAGAACAATACGTAGAACGATGATTATACTCGAGGTATAGAATGAGATGTTGAGGCATAGATTGTTGATGGTACTGTTGGTGCCGATGATGTTGCTGAAGCTGGTACGTTTTATACCATATTTTCCAAGGCTATAACTCGGGCGCGAAACTCATTGACTTTATTACTCCGGAATGATTGTCAGTATGAGCGAGCGAATGAATAAGGTTTTGAATCTGACTTGTGATATATTCGTGGCGAGATACTCTGGAAATGAGAGAGAAAATGGTGTCTCAAACAGGTTCGCCGGTAAACACTTCAGGTTCATTATCAAGAGGTGAATTCGGTTGGTGGAAGGGATCGCCTTCTTCTTGTCTCCAATGATTTAGTAGACTACGAACCCATCAGATGAATTGAGGATGGTTGATTGGTTGATTCATTCTGGTGACACTGCTTTCGGAGCTTAAGTGAAACTACATATCGGAATAGCCGTCGGAATAACTATCGGAATAGCTATCGAAATCTGAGGGACTCGAACTGGTTGAGGGATTCATCTCGTACAATCAGATGAAGGATTTTCGATAAGAAATAGAATAGGTTGTAGATTAGTACCCTGCAATACATAAGTTACATATGCATATATAATACTAAAATCCCATAAGTTACGAAGAAATATACGTAGTATGTCAGGCAGAGTTTACAGTAATGGATATGCTAAGATATGAATTAGAGGATATGCTAAGATATGAGTTTTGTCTATACACTATTTATGCAATCAATGCAGTAAGATGTGTCTAGACTAAGAATGATAAGCAGGTAATTTCCTAAGGATAATAAGCAGATGATTTCCGATAAAAATGATAAGCAAAACATTTGACATGCAGACACGGTCGAAGTCCAGACTTACTAATGCATCCTAACGACTATCAGTTAGACACACTAATGCAAGACCTGGTTCGCTAAGACCACCGCTCTGATACCAACACTAACGACCCGTCCTAATCCATTCAGACGAAGTCCATATTGATTATAAACGATTCACAACAGTTGATTACATCGCGAGGTACTTGACCTCTATATGATACATTTTACAAACATTGAATTCGTTTTTGAAAAGACAATGTTTCATTTCATCAAAAGTTGACAGGCATGCATACCATTTCATATTATATCCAACTATAATTGACTTAATAATAATCTTGATGAACTCGACGACTCGAATGCAACGTCTTTTGAAATATGTCATGAATGACTCCAAGTAATATCTATAAAATGAGCAAATGCACAGCGGAAGATTTCTTTCGTACCTGAGAATAAATATGCTTTCAAGTGTCAACCAAAAGGTTGGTGAGTTCATTAGTTTAACATAAATAATCATTTCTATCATTTTAATATACCACAAGATTTCATATTTCCATTTCTCATAAACATACGTCCCATGCATAGAGACAAAATATCATTCATATAGATTGAACACCTGGTAATCGACATTCACAATATACATATAAGAATATCCCCATCATTCCGGGATCCTCCTTCGGACATGATATAAATTTCGAAGTACTAAAGCATCCGGTACTTTGGATGGGGCTTGTTGGGCCCGATAGATCTATCTTTAGAGTTCGTGTCAATTAGGGTGTCTGTTCCCTAATTCTTATATTACCAGACTAAAAAGGGGCATATTCGATTTAATAATTCAGCCATAGAATGTAGTTTTAAGTACTTGTGTCTATTTCGTAAAACAGTTATAAAAGCAGCGCATGTATTCTCAGTCCCAAAAATATATATTTCGAAAGCATTTAAAAAGGGATTAATGAAACTCACCTAATGTATTTTGTAGTAAAAATACATATGACTATATTGAACAATGCAGGGTTGGCCTCGGATTCACGAACCTATATCAAGTATATATATATTAACACATTGTAATATTAATCAACTAAGTTTATGTATATCCTATAATATATATATATATATATATATATATATATATATATATATATATATATATATATATATATATATATATATTTATATATATATATATATATATATATATATACATAATTATATTAATTCTTATAATTCGTTATAATACTTATACGATATATATATTCTACTAAATGTTATATTAATATAATTAATATTATATTAGTTAATATATTAGAATCTAATATTAGTTCACTCATGATATATGTAATAAATATATACTTTCATATAAATGCCCTTTGTTTGTGAAAAAAAAAATAATTATAAATATAAGGATAATAATAATAATACACCATTTGAATCTTAATTATAATTTTATCATTTTTCATATTAACACTTATTCATTTTTGTGATTCTTATCTTTATAATTGTCACCTAAACAATATCATTGAAACTTTTTATTTTCCTAATCATACTAATTCTAATAATAATGATAACGATAATACTAATACTTAATAATGATACAAATAATAATAGCAATAACAATAACAATATTCATGGTAACAATAATAATAATAATCCTAATAATAATTAGTAATTAGTAATAATAACAGTAATAATAATAATAATAATAATAATAATAATAATAATAATAATAATAATAATAATAATAATAATAATAATAATAATAATAATAATAATAATAATAATAATAATAATAATAATAATAATAATAATAATATTAGAAATTAAATTAAAAGTATATACCTATTTGGAACCTTTTCTAAAAAGATTTGTCCTGGAGGAGACTCGAACCCAAGACCCCTCGATAACTCGACACTCGCTCTAACCAACTGAGCTGGCTCACTTTTCTGATCATATTGTGGAACTTAATATACTTAACTCCTTTTACCGTATCCTTTCTTTTTCATCAGTTTTAATCGGATCAACTAAGAACACCCATAATCAACATAGGTATAAATGTTTCAAATTAATAATAACAAAACAATAACAGGGTTTAAGTTAGATTGCAAAAACAAAACAAAAAAAAATAAAAAATCACAACAGCCCCACAGAAGGCCTGCTGCTCGACGAGTTAAAAAAAAAAAATTTTGATTTCAATTTTTGTAATCGTTTTGGACAGATTTTATAATACGAATTGTGTTTCAAATGATTGATAAAAACTTTACGAATCCTTAATTTCAACAGAAATAATACTTACAACTTTAACTTGATTGTAGAACATCGTTTGTCTTTTTTTTTTAAACTTTGACTCGAGAATTCTCACTCAATATAAAGAATTGGAACCTCTAATTTTGCAGAAAGATTATTTATAGTATTCCTAACACAACTACATTTATAGATTTTTAAATGAAATTCGAATTCGAGTTGTTGCTGTTTCAAAATTCAAGAACATGAACTCAAAATCAATTATCGAATTCAAGACTGTTTTGGACAAAAAAATATAACATGAATTAGGTGTTAAATCATTCCTAGAAACTTTAGGATTCGACAATTTAACCTGAAACCTCAAAACCATTTTGAATTTCTTGATGAACAACTCTGTTAACTTTTTAAGGTTTAACTTTGACTCCGAAATTAGAAAGATTTAGAAAGATTTGAGGTTTGAAAACTTACAGATAGTTTACATGGATGATTACTATCACTTTTACATTTAAGGATTTGGAGATTGATTTCGAATTCGATTTTTGGTTTAAGAAAAAAAAATATTAAGAACAGGGGACACCCATTTACTCTCTTTTTTTGTTTTAAAGTTGGTGTTACCTTTTTTTTTTATAAATTCACATCAGGAAGTACATATACAATCTATAATTGAATGATTTAATAGTAGTAAGATTCGATTAAATGTTGTCTGTATTATGGTATAGGATCGATATTCACCCTTTGATTGCACAGAAGGTTTGAAAAAAATATTATAAAGAGAAAATTATGTGTAACTTAATTTGTTTGCTAATGTGACAACTTGGAGTTGTTTGTACCAACTTGCAGAGAGGAATCGAATTATTATCCATTGTGGTGGTTAAGTTAAACGGATTTGATTCTTTCTTTTGATTTTTAAATGTATAAAATATAAATAATAATAATAATTAGTAAATATAATTATATAAATAATAATAATGTAACTAATAATACATGTATACTATTAATAAAAATAATAATAGAAATAATGATAATATTTATAATAATCATAATACCAAATTAATACTAAGGATGATATTAATAATAGTGATATTCAATAATAATAATATTAATAATAAAAACAATATTATTTATAATACTAATAATAACACTAATTATAATAATATTAATATTATTAATGATACTAATAATATTAATATAATAATATAACAACTTATACATATCAAATTTATATTTTATATTAGAAATAATAATCATTAATAATATAAATATTAATATTATTATTAACAATATTAATAATGAAAGTAATGATAATAATATTAATATAATCATTATATTCAATTTTGTAATTAAATTTACTACAAAACAAATTTTATTAATTATAACACATTTACTAACTATATTGTATTGAATCTTAATAATCTAATAACATATATATTATTATTGAAGTATAAAATTCACATATATATTTACATATTTATTTATACACAAATGTTCGTGAATCGTCGGTAATTGTCAAAGGCCAATGCATTCATGTAAACTATTCAAAAATTTTGAAACACGGTTTAACAGACTTTACTCATCATGTCGAAACCATATAAAGATTAAGTTTAAATTTGGTCAGAAATTTCCGAGTCATCACAGCAAGGAGTTCAAATATGTAATTTGTTTTGATTGAAGCTTTCTTGAACGAATTTAGATGATGATTCCTTTGTTTGGAGAATTGAAAGAAAAATGAAAAGTATGAAGAGAAAAGGAAAAATGAAAATGAAAAAGATGAATGGATGGGAGTTTGGTCACATGGCAAGATTGGTCCCTCAAGTTTTAATCGGGTGCGTGAATTACCTAAACGAGATAATTTAAAACGCGTATTAATGGGAGGTGTTATAAACATATAACGGACTTAAATAATTAAACGGAAAAGTAAATGGAAAAAGGAGGGATGTTACATTACCTACTCCTTAAAAGAAATTTCGTCCCGAAATTTAAGTAGGCGTTGTTTCTTCCTCGGAATCTGACGTCTCCGGAACTGGGAATAAATGAGGGTATTTCCTTTGCATTTGATCTCGCCTTTCCCAAGTAAACTCGGGTCCTCTCTTGGCGTTCCATCGGACCTTAACAATCAAAATTCGGCTTTGTTTCAATGTCTTGACGGAGGTGTCCACAATTTCAACCGGTTCCTCCACAAAATGAAGTTTGTCATCAATAGTAAGTTCCTCGAGAGGGATGACGATATCGGGTTCGGTAAGACACTTTTTCAAGTTAGATACATAGAAAGTAGGATGAACGGAGCTCAATTGAGGTGGAAGATCTAAACGATAAGCAACGGTTCCAATACGCTCCAAGATTTCGAAAGGACCAATATACCTTGGATTTAGCTTCCCGCGTTTCCCAAAACGGATTACACCTTTCCTAGGCGCGACTTTTAACATTACTCGATCACCGACTTGAAATTCAAGGTCGTTGCATTGTTTGTTGGTATAGCTCTTTTGACGACTTCGGCCGTCCTAAGCCTATCTCGAATTTGAACGATTTTCTCGGTGGTTTCGTGAATGAGTTCGGGTCCGGTGATTTGCACGTCCCCTACCTCGGCCCAACAAAGAGGAGAGCGACACTTTCGGCTATATAACGCTTCGAATGGGGCGGCTTTTATACTCGCGTGATAACTATTATTGTAGGAGAATTTGGCGAGAGGTAAGTGCTTGTCCCAAGCTTTCCCAAAATCGACAACGCAAGCTCGTAACATATCCTCCAAGGTTTGTATTGTACGTTCACTTTGCCCATCGGTTTGTGAATGATAGGCGGTGCTCATGTCTAAATGCGTTCCCAACGCTTCTTGCAAGGTACACCAAAATCTAGAAACAAAATGACCATCTCGGTCGGAGATAATCGATAAAGGTACACCGTGTCGGGCTACAATCTCCTTAATGTAAAGTTGTGCAAGTTTCTCCATTTTGTCCATTTCTTTCATGGCAAGGAAGTGTGCGGATTTGGTGAGACGGTCAACAATAACCTAAATAGTATCATAACCGCCCGTCATTTTTGGTAGTTTGGTGATAAAATCCATCGTTATCCTTTCCCACTTCCATTGTGGGATCTCGGGTTGTTGAAGTAGTCCGGACGGTCTTTGGTGTTCGGCTTTGACTTTGGAACATGTCAAATACTTGGAAACATAAGTAGCTACGTCCCTTTTGATGTGCGGCCACCAATATTGTTGTTTAAGGTCGTGGTACATCTTATTAGCACTGGGGTGAATTGAGTATCGTGACTTATGGGCTTCATCTAAAATAAGACTTCGTAGGTCCCCATATCTAGGCACCCAAATCCTTCCGGCAAAATATCGAAGTCCGGTCTCCCTAACTTCGAATCGAGAGACGAGAATATTCAAGAGCTCGTGTGAAACGTTTTCATCCTTGAGAGCCTCATCTTGGGCTACCCGAATTTGGCTATTAAGGTTGGTGTGGATGGTGATGTTTAAGGCTCGGACACGAAGAGGCACCGCTCTTTCTTTTCGACTTAAGGTATCGGCTACTACATTTGCCTTTCCGGGATGGTAACGAAGCTCGCAATCGTAATCGTTTAAGGTTTCAATCCACCTTCGTTGTCTCATATTTAGTTGCTTTTGATCGAAGATGTGTTGGAGACTTTTGTGATCGGTAAAGATAGTACTCTTGGTTCCATAAAGATAGTTTCTCCACATTTTAAGTGCAAAGACAACGGCTCCGAGCTCGAGATCATGTGTCGTGTAGTTTTGTTCATGAATTTTGAGTTGTCGAGAAGCATAAGAAATGACTTTCGTTCGTTGCATCAACACACACCCAAAACCATGTTTCGAGGCGTCGCAATACACAACAAAATCATCGTTGCCTTCGGAAAGTGACAAGATAGGAGCGGTGGTTAGCTTTGTTTTCAAGATTTGAAATGCGGATTCTTGTTCGGTCACCCAAACGAATTTCTTTCCCTTGTGAGTTAACGCGGTTAGAGGACGAGCAACCAAAGAGAAATCCTTGATGAATCTACGATAGTATCCGGCGAGACCCAAGAATTGACGTATGTGAGTAGGAGTAGTAGGAGTCTCCCATTTACTAATTGCTTCGATTTTTGATGGATCGACTTTAATACCTTGATCACTTACAACATGACCAAGAAATTGAACTTCCTTCAACCAAAATTCACACTTGGAGAATTTGGCATAGAGTCGTTCTTGTATTAAAAGTTCAAGCACAAGTCGAAGGTGTTCCTCGTGTTCTTCTTCGCTTTTAGAATAAACCAAAATATCATCGATGAACACGATAACGAATTTGTCAAGATACGGTTTGAACACTCGGTTCATAAGATCCATGAACACTGCCGGTGCGTTAGTGAGACCAAATGTAACGACCCGCACTTTTTCGATCGTTCTATACTTATAAGATTAATATTTACATAAATTAAACCTTACCAACATGATAAGCAATCCAAATTGTTGAGATTTATGTTTCCGAAAAGAGATTTACGCAACGTTTGACCGTCTAGTTTGACCGATGATATCACGAACTATACAATATATGATAATTATACGTTTGTGTATATATATGTATATATACATATTTAACATGATTAATGAATGTTTTAATATCTCATTTTGTATTAATAACAATAAGTTATAAGTATATTTTGAAACTACTAACTTAAGTTTTCAAAACGATAACCATACGTAACGTTATTTGACATAAATACTTATAACCTATAATGTTTATACATATATCGTATATGTAATGTATTTAATCACTTTTAAGGACTTAAATACATAAAATCATATAAGTGTATTCACAAAAGATAGCTATATTTGAATCCTCATTCTATTTTTCACAAGATTTCTATACGTATATCTAGAGTATATGTACTCGTATCATACCTAACTTCTATACGTATTTACTATTGGTATATACACATCAAATCACCACCTAACTAGCCCTTGTTACTGCCCTAAGGTAGAGGTAATTGCTTTTGTATGATTGTTTGACAAATACACAAGATTACAAGCTTAAAAATTTTGTCCTTGCTCCCCCCTTTGTCACGTTTTTAAGGACCAACACCAAACCATTTTTAGCTCACCATTCTTACTCTTAAACCACTCTCTAATTCACCTACTTACAAGTTCTAAGAACTCCATAATCATTCAGCAAGAAACCTTGAAGATCTAGCCATAGAAACAAGCTTTAAACACCATAAGAAAACCCTTACAAAAACACTTCAAGAATTCTTCCAAGAACACAAACTTACTTCCAATCTTTCATCCAATTCCATCACCCTTTTGGTTCTAGGTTCTTACTCCTCTTTTACAGCAACCTTGTCCAAGGAACTTGAGGTAGTAACTATGTTCATAACCTTATTCGATTCATATATATATAGCTATCTTATTTTGTGGTATAAAATTTTAACAACAAGAACATAGTTTGAATGTTTTCAAACTTGTTTGCAAACTAAATAGATCCTTCTAACTTAAATTTTAAAATACTTCAAGACCTGTAATATATCTTAAATATATGCTAATTTAACAAGGTTTAACTTGGTTTTTCAAAGAACACCTTAAAAACTGTTTTTACGACGTCGGAGTGTAACCGGGGGCTGTTTTGGGTTGGATAATTAAAAACCATCTTAAACTTTGAATTGGAGGTTTATTTTCTGGAAAAATGATTTTTACTATGAATATGTTAACGCATAAAAATTTTATGATTTAACTCAAAGTATAAGTATTTTTAGAAAAATAATCATTTAAGGTTGTTTACATGATGGAAAATGATTAACTTCATAAGTTTCACCAAAGTTTGACCTATGACCTGTGATTTCGAATACAAACTAAGGTAATTACAGTTCATATTCTTAAAGAGGGACTCGATCCAAGGAAGTGGCAAGTTGAACCAACGAAAACGGAGTTGTAACGAAGAAACTATGACCAAAACGAAATCGGATATCCAAGACTAATTTAGCTACGTGATTAATTGGAAAAAAATTAAATAAATCACATCTTTCTAAAATAACATGATATTTTATATATATGTACTCATAATTTAATTTTATATGGTTCAGGATCACCCGTAAACAATACGAGAAGATTAATCATAAGATCCCATGATTGTACGCAACACGTCATTTGACAACACCGGTACTTTATGTACGCAACACGTCATTTGACAACACCGGTACCGTGGGTCAAGATTAATCTCGACCAATACATATACGATGGGGTTTTTATTTATTTCATTGGGGGTTTATTAATCACCTAAAAATGAACCATTTAAAATTGAATTACTAACATCGAACTGCTAACTACGGACTAAGGAATTATTAAAAGTATTATAAGTATATATATGTGACGATTGTTTAAAAAGAAAAGGTATTGATATATTATATATGGTTAGGTTTGTGATATCAATCGGAGACCAAGTCAAAATTACATATCTTCAAGACGAAAGTGAGTATATAGTCCCACTTTTAAACTCTAAATATTTCGGGATGAGAATACATGTATTTTATGTTTTACGATATGGACACAAGTAACTGAAAAATATATTCTACGTTGAGTTGTACCACTGGCATACTTCCCTGTAGCTTGGTAACTGTTATTTACAGCGGTATTGTAAACGCGAATCCTGTTGATAGATCTATCGGGCCTGACAACCCCAACCGGACTGGACGACCAGTATTCAACGGTTGCACAGTACTTCGTTTCGTGACTACACTTGGTACGGTGTAGTAAGATTTCATAATAAAGGGAATATGCGACGTGATTAAATGTTAAGTATGGTTACCAAGTGCTCAACCACTTAGAATATTTTTATTAAAACGTTTATATATGAAATCTTGTGGTCTATATATATATTGCTGCCGGCATTAAACCTATATCTCACCAACTTTATGTTGACGTTTTAAACATGTCTATTCTCAGGTGATAATTAGAAGCTTCCGCTGCAACATGTTGAATTTAAACAAGATCTTGAGCATGCATATTTGTGTCAAAAATAAAACTGCATATCGGAGGATTTGTAATGTAAAATATGCTAGAAATCGTATTGTTATCATCACATGTAAAGTTTGTAAGTCTAAGATTATCGCTAAATGATAATCATCTTTTTATTGTCTAAAGCTTGTATTAAAATAAGAGTTATGGTTTGTAATGTAAAATAAATGCAGTTGTTCTTTTAAAAATGTCGCATATAGAGGTCAATACCTCGCAATGAAATCATACGTTATCTTACTCGTTCTTATGGTTAAGGACGGGTTATGACATGTGGTATCAGAGCGGTGGTCTTAGCGAACCAGGTTTGCATTAGTGTGTCTAACTGATAAGTCGTTAGGATACATTAGTAAGTCTGGACTTTGACCGGGTCTGATTTAAAAACCATTGCTTATCATTGTTGGTTAAAATTTATATGTAAATATTATGTAGTACTAATGGGTTAGTTGTTGTGTGATAGATGTCGGGCTCAAAACTTGTTATCACATTCAGCGACTCCGAACCAGAATCTTCAGATGGTGTTCCAGTCATTAACCTATCCGATGACGAAAATAATATCTTTGGGGAAGACTCACAAATTCCGGATGAACCGAGTATAGAGAACCCGGAAAGTGAACCCGAGGAGGAAAGTGAACCCGAGGAGGAAAGTGAACCCGAGGAGGAAAGTGAACCCGAGGAGGAAATACAGGAAATTACAAAAGACGAGTTCGAACTAGGAAAGAAACGAAAGGCTAATGAATTAGAAAATTCAAATCCCGAGTTTAGTAAGGATGATGTGGCACCAACTCCACTAGACACTACCACCCCTATTCCCGCTATTCCTATTCGTTCTATCCCGGCATCCAGTTCTTCAGTCCCACAGCCAAAATATAGGCAGACAGCCAGGATAAGCGTTAAGCGATTCTTTGAACCTAAACGTCCTAGAAAATAGACCAAACGATGCGCTGCCGTATTAAACCATGGGATCATATAATGTTTTGTATAATATTATTAGTGTGGTTTGTTTAATGTTCGATGTAAGATAAGCATATGTAAAATAGTGAAGTGTGAAATGCAATAATTTTCCATGGTTAAGTATTATTTAGATGGTAGTAATTGATTCTGTACTAAGCTATTAAGTATGGACATTAACGGGTAGGTACTACCCTAGATATAATTATAAAACGCTAATAAGAAGAAAAGGCTTTTATAATAATACCTGGTTCATATTATTAATAAGCTATAATGTACTGTAAATATACACTACATCTATAATATTCCATGTAAATAATTATTTTCTTTTCATTCTTATAGAAGAATATGGCGCGATTGAACCGAATGACGGAACAAGAAATCCAGGAACTCATCAATCAGCGAGTGAACGACAGAATGTTATGGGTCGAGGCTGCAAGAGGTGCTGCAGTTAACCCAAATCCTCGTGTGGGGTGCACTTACAAAACTTTTCAAGCTTGCAAGCCCTCATCATTCAGTGGAACAGAAGGACCGATCGGTTTAACCCGGTGGATAGAAAAGATGGAGACTGTGTTTAAAATCAGTGGTTGTGTTGAAAAGGACATGACCAAGTATGCATCGTGCACTTTACAAGATAGTGCACTCACGTGGTGGAAAAATTATGTGAAGGCTGTAGGAGGAGATGTAGCTTATGATACTCCGTGGGAAGAATTCAAAACAATGTTAATCAACGAATATTGTCCAAGGAACGAGGTTAGGAAGTTGGAAGATGAGTTACGAAGTCTGAAGGATATTGGTACTGAAATCACCAACTACAATCAGCGATTCATGGAATTATTTTTGCTATGTCCTGAATTGGTTCCAACCGAAGAACGGAAGATTGAAATGTACAAAGATGGTTTGCCCAAAAAGGTCAAGGCAAATGTTACAGCATCGAAACCTAAGACAATTCATGAAGCTATAACCATGGCAAACGAGCTAATGGATCAGGTCATCATGGATAAGAAAGTATCCAATACTGATGTGAAGGTATCAGGTAACAAAAGAAAGTGGAATGGAAATTATGATCGAGGTAACCAACAACAATCTTTTAAGAAACAAGAAAACACGCAAGGTGCGGGTAGTGGTTTAAGCTTTGGTTATAAAGGACAAAATCCTTTATGCAACCGATGCCACAAACATCACTCTGGTTACTGTAATGTGGTATGCAACAAATGTAATCGAAAGGGTCATCTTGCTGAAGATTGTAGGGCTCTCGTTACAAATACAAATGGTACCAAGACGCCTGCCACCAATGCAAATAGAACTGCTTTGGCTACCATTACTTGTTTTGGGTGTGGAAAACAAGGTCACTATAAGAGCCAGTGCCCGAATCCAGAGAAGAATATCGGACCTGCACGTGGGAGAGCATTTGTTATTAATGCTAGAGAGGCATGTGAAGACCCGGAGCTTGTTACGGGTACGTTTACCATTAATAACTTATCCGCATCTATTATATTTGATACTGGTGCTGATAGAAGTTACGTGTGTAGAGACTTTCACGCTAAATTGAATTGTTCATCATTACCTCTAGATGCTAAGTACATGATTGAGTTAGCTAATGGTAAACTAATTAAAGCCGATAAAATTTGCCGTGATTGTAAAATAAATTTAGCCGGAGAAACATTTAAGATTGATTTGATACCCGTAGAATTAGGAAGTTTTGATGTAATAATAGGCATGGACTGGATGTCCAAAATAGGAGCTGAAGTTGTGTGCGCCAAGAAGGCAATTCGCATTCCTCGTAAGGATAAAACGCCAGTAATGATTTATGGAGAGAAGGGTAACTCAAAGCTAAAACTCATTAGTTATTTGAAAGCTCAAAAGTGCTTGAAGAAAGGGTGCTATGCTATCTTAGCACATGTTAATAAAGTCGAAAAGAAAGAAAAAGAGAAGTGCATCAATGACGTGCCTGTGGCAAGAGATTTTCCTGAAGTATTTCCGGAAGAGTTGCCGGGATTACCTCCATTTAGATCTGTAGAATTTCAAATAGATCTTGTACCAGGAGCTGCACCGGTTGCCCGTGCTCCATATAGACTTGCACCGTCCGAGTTAAAAGAACTTCAGAGTCAGCTAAAAGAATTACTGGATCGTGGATTCATACGACCAAGTACTTCACTGTGGGGAGCTCCAATTTTATTCGTCAAGAAGAAAGACGGATCTTTCCGAATGTGTATAGATTATCGTGAATTAAATAAGTTAACTATCAAGAATCGGTATCCACTACCGAGAATTGACGACTTATTTGATCAACTCCAAGGATCATGTGTGTACTCGAAAATTGACCTAAGATCGGGCTATCATCAATTACGTGTCAAAGAAGAAGATATACCGAAAACTGCTTTTCGGACACGCTACGGTCATTACGAATTTTTGGTCATGCCGTTTGGATTGACGAATGCGCCAGCTGTATTCATGGACCTCATGAATCGAGTTTGTAGTCCATATTTAGATAAGTTTGTTATCGTTTTCATTGATGATATTCTTATCTATTCCAAGAGTGAGCAAGAGCATGAGCAGCATTTAAGGTTGATATTAGAGTTGTTAAGAAAAGAACAGCTATATGCTAAATTTTCTAAATGTGCTTTCTGGTTGAAAGAAGTGCAATTTCTTGGCCACGTTGTTAGTAGCAAAGGAATTCAGGTTGATCCAGCAAAAATTGAAGCCATTGAAAAATGGGAGACTCCTAAGACACCAATGCAGATACGCCAATTTTTGGGTTTAGCCGGTTATTATAGAAGGTTTATTCAAGATTTTTCCCGAATAGCTAAGCCGTTGACAGCGTTAACGCAAAAAGGGAAGAAATATGAATGGACTTCTGAGCAGGAGAGTGCATTTCAATTACTGAAAAAGAAGTTGACTACGGCGCCTATTTTATCGTTACCAGAAGGGAACGATGATTTTGAAATATATTGTGACGCTTCGCGACAAGGTTTTGGTTGCGTTCTTATGCAACGGAAGAAAGTTATTGCATACGCATCCCGACAACTAAAGATTCACGAGCGGAATTATACGACGCATGATCTAGAACTGGGAGGAGTCGTGTTTGCATTGAAGATATGGAGACACTACTTGTATGGGGTTAAATGCACTGTGTTTACTGATCATAAAAGCCTTCAACATATTTTCGATCAAAAACAGCTGAACATGAGGCAACGTAGGTGGGTTGAGTTAATAAATGACTATGATTGTGAAATTCGTTATCATCCCGGGAAAGCGAACGTGGTGGCCGACGCTCTAAGCAGAAAGGAACGAGAACCAATTCGAGTACGAGCGATGAACATAAAAATTCGCATGAATCTCAACTCACAAATCAAAGAAGTTCAACGAGAAGCACTTACTAAAGAAAATATAGGAAATGAAATAATGAAGAAGTATGAGAAGCAACTCGTTATACGGGAAGATGGAATTCGATATTTTGCAAACCGTATTTGGGTACCGAAGTTGGGTGGATTAAGGAAGTTGATATTGAATGAGGCACATAAGACAAGATACTCGATACATCCTGGAGTTGGAAAGATGTACCAAGATCTTAAGACACATTATTGGTGGCCTAATTTAAAGACAGACGTTGCAACATATGTTGGGGAATGTTTAACTTGTTCCAAAGTCAAAGCTGAACACCAGAAGCCGTCAGGGTTACTTCAACAACCAGAAATCCCAGAATGGAAATGGGATGGTATTACCATGGATTTCATCACGAAGTTACCAAAGACTGCTTGGGGATACGACACCATTTGGGTGATTGTTGATCATCTCACCAAGTCTGCACATTTCTTGCCTATAAAGGAAACGGATAGAATGGAGAAACTATTACGATTGTATATAAAGGAAGTTGTTTCAAGGCATGGAATACCTATTTCCATTATATCCGATCGTGATAGTAGATTTACATCAAAGTTCTGGCAATCACTACAGGAGGCCCTAGGAACTCGTTTGGATATGAGTACCGCGTATCATCCGCAAACCGACGGGCAGAGTGAAAGAACGATTCAGACTCTTGAAGACATGCTCAGGGCATGTGTGATCGATTTTGGAAACGGATGGGATAAATATCTACCATTAGCAGAATTCTCGTATAATAATAGTTATCATGCAAGCATTAAAGCTGCGCCATTCGAAGCATTGTACGGAAGGAAGTGTAGGTCTCCTATTTGTTGGAATGAAGTAGGAGATCGACAATTAACTGGTCCCGAGATCATACACGAAACGACTGAGAAGATAGTACAAATCAAGGAGAGATTGAAAACAGCCCGTAGTCGCCAAAAGAGCTACGCCGATGTTCGAAGGAAACCATTAGAGTTTTAGATTGGTGACATGGTTATGTTAAAGGTGTCACCGTGGAAAGGTGTAATACGCTTCGGAAAAAGGGGTAAACTGAACCCAAGATATGTAGGCCCGTTCAAGATTATCGAAAGCATTGGACCGGTAGCTTATCGAATCGAGTTACCACAACAACTCGCCGGAGTACATAATACATTTCACGTCTCAAACCTTAAGAAGTGTCTTGCAAAGGAAGATCTCACCATTCCTCTTGAAGAAATCCATGTCGATGAGAAACTACAATTCATCGAAGAACCAATCGAAATCATGGACCGTGAAGTTAAACAGCTCAAGCAGAGCAACATACCGATCGTTAAGGTTCGTTGGAATGCTCGAAGAGGTCCTGAGTTTACGTGGGAATGAGAGGATCAGATGAAACAAAAGTATCCACACTTGTTTCTTGATGACGCAAAATAGGTACAATTTTAAAATTTCGGGACGAAATTTATTTAACGGGGAGGTAATGTAACGACCCGAACTTTTTCGATCGTTCTATACTTATAAGATTAATATTTACATAAATTAAACCTTACCAACATGATAAGCAATCCAAATTGTTGAGATTTATGTTTCCGAAAAGAGATTTACGCAACGTTTGACCGTCTAGTTTGACCGATGATATCACGAACTATACAATATATGATAATTATACGTTTGTGTATATATATGTATATATACATATTTAACATGATTAATGAATGTTTTAATATCTCATTTTGTATTAATAACAATAAGTTATAAGTATATTTTGAAACTACTAACTTAAGTTTTCAAAACGATAACCATACGTAACGTTATTTGACATAAATACTTATAACCTATAATGTTTATACATATATCGTATATGTAATGTATTTAATCACTTTTAAGGACTTAAATACATAAAATCATATAAGTGTATTCACAAAAGATAGCTATATTTGAATCCTCATTCTATTTTTCACAAGATTTCTATACGTATATCTAGAGTATATGTACTCGTATCATACCTAACTTCTATACGTATTTACTATTGGTATATACACATCAAATCACCACCTAACTAGCCCTTGTTACTGCCCTAAGGTAGAGGTAATTGCTTTTGTATGATTGTTTGACAAATACACAAGATTACAAGCTTAAAAATTTTGTCCTTGCTCCCCCCTTTGTCACGTTTTTAAGGACCAACACCAAACCATTTTTAGCTCACCATTCTTACTCTTAAACCACTCTCTAATTCACCTACTTACAAGTTCTAAGAACTCCATAATCATTCAGAAAGAAACCTTGAAGATCTAGCCATAGAAACAAGCTTTAAACACCATAAGAAAACCCTTACAAAAACACTTCAAGAATTCTTCCAAGAACACAAACTTACTTCCAATCTTTCATCCAATTCCATCACCCTTTTGGTTCTAGGTTCTTACTCCTCTTTTACAGCAACCTTGTCCAAGGAACTTGAGGTAGTAACTATGTTCATAACCTTATTCGATTCATATATATATAGCTATCTTATTTTGTGGTATAAAATTTTAACAACAAGAACATAGTTTGAATGTTTTCAAACTTGTTTGCAAACTAAATAGATCCTTCTAACTTAACTTTTAAAATACTTCAAGACCTGTAATATATCTTAAATATATGCTAATTTAACAAGGTTTAACTTGGTTTTTCAAAGAACACCTTAAAAACTGTTTTTACGACGTCGGAGTGTAACCGGGGGCTGTTTTGGGTTGGATAATTAAAAACCATCTTAAACTTTGAATTGGAGGTTTATTTTCTGGAAAAATGATTTTTACTATGAATATGTTAACGCATAAAAATTTTATGATTTAACTCAAAGTATAAGTATTTTTAGAAAAATAATCATTTAAGGTTGTTTACATGATGGAAAATGATTAACTTCATAAGTTTCACCAAAGTTTGACCTATGACCTGTGATTTCGAATACAAACTAAGGTAATTACAGTTCATATTATTAAAGAGGGACTCGATCCAAGGAAGTGGCAAGTTGAACCAACGAAAACGGAGTTGTAACGAAGAAACTATGACCAAAACGAAATCGGATATCCAAGACTAATTTAGCTACGTGATTAATTGGAAAAAAAATAAATAAATCACATCTTTCTAAAATAACATGATATTTTATATATATGTACTCATAATTTAATTTTATATGGTTCAGGATCACCCGTAAACAATACGAGAAGATTAATCATAAGATCCCATGATTGTACGCAACACGTCATTTGACAACACCGGTACTTTATGTACGCAACACGTCATTTGACAACACCGGTACCGTGGGTCAAGATTAATCTCGACCAATACATATACGATGGGGTTTTTATTTATTTCATTGGGGGTTTATTAATCACCTAAAAATGAACCATTTAAAATTGAATTACTAACATCGAACTGCTAACTACGGACTAAGGAATTATTAAAAGTATTATAAGTATATATATGTGACGATTGTTTAAAAAAAAAAGGTATTGATATATTATATATGGTTAGGTTTGTGATATCAATCGGAGACCAAGTCAAAATTACATATCTTCAAGACGAAAGTGAGTATATAGTCCCACTTTTAAACTCTAAATATTTCGGGATGAGAATACATGTATTTTATGTTTTACGATATGGACACAAGTAACTGAAAAATATATTCTACGTTGAGTTGTACCACTGGCATACTTCCCTGTAGCTTGGTAACTGTTATTTACAGCGGTATTGTAAACGCGAATCCTGTTGATAGATCTATCGGGCCTGACAACCCCAACCGGACTGGACGACCAGTATTCAACGGTTGCACAGTACTTCGTTTCGTGACTACACTTGGTACGGTGTAGTAAGATTTCATAATAAAGGGAATATGCGACGTGATTAAATGTTAAGTATGGTTACCAAGTGCTCAACCACTTAGAATATTTTTATTAAAACGTTTATATATGAAATCTTGTGGTCTATATATATATTGCTGCCGGCATTAAACCTATATCTCACCAACTTTATGTTGACGTTTTAAATATGTCTATTCTCTGGTGATAATTAGAAGCTTCCGCTGCAACATGTTGAATTTAAACAAGATCTTGAGCATGCATATTTGTGTCAAAAATAAAACTGCATATCGGAGGATTTGTAATGTAAAATATGCTAGAAATCGTATTGTTATCATCACATGTAAAGTTTGTAAGTCTAAGATTATCGCTAAACGATAATCATCTTTTTATTGTCTAAAGCTTGTATTAAAATAAGAGTTATGGTTTGTAATTTAAAATAAATGCAGTTGTTCTTTTAAAAATGTCGCATATAGAGGTCAATACCTCGCAATGAAATCATACGTTATCTAACTCGTTCTCATGGTTAAGGACGGGTTATGACACCAAATGGCATGACAAGGAATTCATAACTACCATAACGAGTTCGGAAAGCGATTTTGGAGATATCTTCCCCCTTAACCCTTAATTGATGATAACCCGAGCGGAGATCTATTTTCGAATATACACAAGACCCTTGTAGTTGATCAAAGAGGTCATCGATGCGAGGAAGAGGATATCGGTTCTTAACCATCAATTTGTTTAATTCACGATAATCAATGCACATTCGTAGGGATCCGTCTTTCTTTTTAACAAACAAAATCGGAGCGCCCCAAGGTGAATGACTAGGTTGGATAAAACCACGATCAAGTAGTTCTTGGATTTGACTTTGTAATTCTTGCATTTCAGATGGAGTGAGTCTATATGGTGCACGTGCTATGGGTGCAGCTCTCGGAATAAGATCGATTTGGAATTCAACCGGTCGATGAGGTGGAAGACCCGGCAATTCATCGGGAAATACATCAGAAAAGTCACTAACAATTGGCACATCATCGATATGCTTCTCATCGGTCTCGACTTTCTTAACGTGAGCAAGGATCGCAAAACAACCCTTACGAAGTAGTTTTCTAACTTTAATGCACGAAACGAGGTTGAGTCCGGTGCAACTCTTATCGCCATAAACAATCAAAGGTTCACCATTCTCGATAGGAATTCGGATTGCGTTAAGATCACAAATAATGTGAGATTTTGTTTTGGCTAGCTAATTCATACCGATTATTACATCGAAGCTTCCTAGTTCCATGGGTATCAAGTCAATTTCAAACTCATTACCCAAAATGTTTAACGTACACCCCCGGTAATATGTGTCGGCACTCAATAGTTTCCCGTTGGCCACTTCAATGGTATAAGTGGTATCTAGTGGAAGTGGTGGAGTGCTAAAAGAATGAGTCAAAGTCTTGGATACAAAACTCTTATCGGCACCCGAATCGAATAAACAAGTAACATAAGTGTTGTTGAGAAGAAACGTACCTGTGACTAGTTCATTGTCATCCCGGGCTTCCTCGGTGTTAATGTTGAAGGCTCGGACACGTGTGTTGGGGTTGGCCTTCTTCTTCGGGCATTCGTTCCTATAATGGCCCATTTGGCCACATTCATAACAAGTGACCGTTTTTGGAGGATTGGGCCCCTTTCGAGCGACGGGGGCAACACTTGTGCAATTGTTGGCCTTATGACCAACTCCTTGGTACCGGTGGCAAATTAGCTTGCCGCATTCACCCGAGTGGTGCTTGTGACATTTGTTGCAAAAAGATTGAGTTCCGGCATAACCTTTCTTGCCTTCGTTGGTGAAAGGCTTTTTGGTGAAGGTGTTGTTATTGTAGTTGCTTGATGGAGTGGCTTCCCATTTCCTTTTGTTGCCACCCGATTTGTCCTCGGCCTTAGGAGCTGGCACTACGATTTCATCAACCGTTTCAATCAATTGGTGGGCCATGTTCAAAGCGGCTTGGTGATTAGCGGGTTTGGAGGACATCACACCTTGTTTGATGCTCTTTGGAAGACCATCCATATAGAGTTCAACCCTTTGAGATTCGGGGTTCACGAGGTTGGGACACATCAAGGATAGCTCGGCGAATCGTTGATTACAGGCCTTAAGATCGTTTCCGACCGCCTTCAAAGTTCTTAGCTCTTATTCGAGCTTTCGGGTTTCTTCGCGAGAGAAATATTCAACAATCATCTTTTCCCTTAAATTGGCCCAAGAGAGGGTATGAGCTTCATCGGTACCCACCGATTGTACATAGGTGTTCCACCATGTAAGAGCGACG
The DNA here is from genome assembly GCF_046630445.1 of Rutidosis leptorrhynchoides. Taxonomy (NCBI): domain Eukaryota; kingdom Viridiplantae; phylum Streptophyta; class Magnoliopsida; order Asterales; family Asteraceae; genus Rutidosis; species Rutidosis leptorrhynchoides. Next base: position 561,500,302 of record NC_092335.1, read on the forward strand.
CCGGTGAGAGTGTGGGTGGAGTACTTGACCTTATCTTGGTCCCGACAACCGCTTATGCTAAAGACGGCCTCCGTTTGTTCGAACCATCGATTGAGTGTAACCAGTCCCCCGGTTCCATCATAAGTGTGAGGTTTGCACCCCATAAAAGCCTTGTAGGAGCACCCTTCACTAGAGTTACCGGCTCCTTGGTTGTTGTTGTTGTGGTTGTTGTTATTGTTGTTGTTGTTGTTGGTGGAGTGACCGGCCATGGCCGCCTCTACGGCGGTGGCCACCATTCGTTGTAGTGCTTGTTCGAGAGTTTCACGGTGTGGCACACGGCGAGGAGGCATTGTTCCTTCAAAACAAAAGAATACCGTTGGTTAGTATTCTAAATAATACTAACCGTGATATGGAATAAAGATAGAGAGAAAATTTTCCTTGACTCGCCTTAAATTCTTTATATCATAATGTCGGAACGTTCATATGAGTCACCGTAATATAATCCCGGAAATTATATTACCCTAATTCATATGTGCATTCGACATTACTTCATATAGTCAAGGTGGCGTGTCAATAAAATTAGTCAACGTGAGATTAAGGTAGAATAAGAATAGATATGAGTAGGAAAGTTCGAGTATAAATGCACAAGTAGTCAAGTAATTCCTACGTCAAGTCTATATGCCGGTTGTAGTCTAGACTCACCAATGTACCCTATGACTCGGGGTCGACACCAATGAACTCTAAATCCCTACAACCAATGCTCTGATACCATCTGTAGCGACCCGACCAAATCATGTTTGACGGCACCGTCTACGTAGGTCCCATTACATGGTCATAATTCTTTAAGACAAAGTTTGACTGAAAATATGTCACACTCATTTCATAAGTGTGGATGTTTCAAAGTTTACAAAAGTAGTTTCCATAACTAGTACATAACGATGTTTAAAGTACAAATGAAACACGTGCGACACAGTTTAAAGTAGTCAAAAGACTCTCCACATATGCAAGTATACTCGACATTCAAAGCAAGTATCAAAAAGAACGAGCAGAAGCATGTATCACCTAATGTTCAAGGACCTGAGAAAAACATAGAAATCTGTCAACGAAAACATTGGTGAAATCATTGATTTAAGTAAGTCAGTGAGTAAAAGTAAGTCGAACCACAAGATTTGATCATTGATAAATAGTAATACATTCTAAAAGTTAATATTCACGAGCACCCAATTATCAAAGCTTAACGTTTCCTTCCTTAGTACCCCATCACAATAGTGTTAGAACATACACTGTTTCCTGAAAATATATTTCATCCGAATAACGCTAGCGAACCGTCCGAATGAGGGTTTGTCAAACCCATATGGCCATATAACATAAGTTCTCGCTTACACCGTCAAGTGTAACTAATGATAATCGAATTAAGGATTTTCGTTCTAAACTCGTATGTAGAATGTTTGTTTTCATGTACTTGTGTTCACTTAGTTAAAAGAAGCGTTTATGTTTTCTCATCCCAAAAGTAAGTTCAAAAGAGTAAAAAGTGGGACTATGATCTCACCTTGAGCGCAAGAGCAAATAAGTACTTCGATAAGTAACGTGTGCAAAGAACAATGCTAGTCTTGACCTAAACAAATAGGTCGTATCAATAACGGTAAACACAGATTAGGTCAAAGATGTCCAATTAGTCCTATGGCTCAATACGACTCGATTATGTAGCATGTGAATCAAATTGTCAAGTTTCATGCAAGATACAAGTATAGGATCATGTTAGAAAGATTTCATAATCATTTGGTTAAATTTGACAAAAAGTCAAACTTTGGTCGGTCAAAGTCAACAAAAAAGTCAACACATTCGGGTTGGGTCCCGAACTATTTTTATGTGCTAATTATTCATATATAAGTATGTTAGAACAAGTCTCATGTGAATCGGAGGTACATAGCGTGCTAAACATTTTCCGTATAATTGACAAGTAGGTCAGAAGCTGGACACGGCTTAGGTCGCACCGCGACCCAGGATTGCCGCGTCGCGGCATTGGTCGTGTGCTGGTACTTGGTCAGTCTCAATTGTTCAAGTCCCAAATCAAAACTCTTTCAAACATAAATTACAAACTGCTAACACTTAGAACTCGCACCTTATATCGTTAGAAAGCTAATTTGACAAGGAACCCAACTAAACACATTTCACCAACCGAAAACCTTATTTGCAATAACCGACTTTTCAAATCAAATGATCAATCAATGCACACATTTAATGCTTCAAATTTTACAAGTGCACATTTATGATTCGGGCATTTAATACATACATAAAACATGCCGTTTTGTAGATAATCAAGCATACAATACAACTAACTACTTACTAACAATAATTCATGTCATTCAATGCATCAAATATTCATTTTAAGCTTATCAAACCCTAACTCAAATTCACCAAATTCACTAATCAAGTTTATGGAGCTTTCTCAAGCAACCTACACATCAATTTGAAGCTAGTGATACTAGGAACACATTTAATACATGCATTTATAAAATTTAACAACATTTAAGCAACCAAATCATCAATCAAACACACCAAACTTTCAAGTTCATGCTAGTTATAAAAATAACAAGATCGAACATATAAATCATATATTCATGTTAGACTTGAGCCATAGACACTAATTAACAACTTTATAAGTTAAAAACATCAAGAACACAAACTCTAGTGATTTTAGAAAGTTACCCAATTGAGATGTAATCGGTATGGAATCGAAGAGGAAGTTGCAAGGAGTTCAAATATGTAATTTGTTTTGATTGAAGCTTTCTTGAACGAATTTAGATGATGATTCCTTTGTTTGGAGAATTGAAAGAAAAATGAAAAGTATGAAGAGAAAAGGAAAAATGAAAATGAAAAAGATGAATGGATGGGAGTGGTTTGACCACTTTGACCTAGTCAAAAGTTTGGTCACATGGCAAGATTGGTCCCACAAGTTTTAATCGGGTGCGTGAATTACCTAAACGAGATAATTTAAAACGCGTATTAACGGGAGGTGTTATAAACATATAACGGACTTAAATAATTAAACGGAAAAGTAAATGGAAAAAGGCGGGATGTTACAAATTCCTCGGTCACATAGTGAACAAAGAAGGTATTCAGGTGGATCCGGCAAAGATTGAAACCGTTGAAAATGGAAAACTCCGAAAACTCCGAAACACATACGCCAATTTTTAGGATTAGCTGGTTACTACAGAAGATTCATCCAAGATTTTTCCAAAATAGTAAAACCCTTGACTGCATTAACGCATAAAGGGAAGAAATTTGAATGGAAGGATGAACATGAAAAAGCGTTTCAACTGTTGAAGAAAAAGTTAACTACGACACCTATATTGTCATTGCCTGAAGGGAATGATGATTTTGTGATATATTGTGACGCCTCAAAGCAAGGTCTCGGTTGTGTATTAATGCAACGAACGAAGGTAATTGCTTATGCGTCTAGATAATTGAAGATTCACGAGCAGAATTACACGATGCATGATTTGGAATTAGGCGCGGTTGTTTTTGCATTAAAGACTTGGAGGCACTACTTATATGGGGTCAAAAGTATTATATATACCGATCACAAAAGTCTCCAACACATATTTAATCAGAAACAACTGAACATGAGGCAGTGTAGGTAGATTGAGTTATTGAATGATTACGATTTCGAGATTCGTTACCATCCGGGGAAGGCGAATGTGGTAGCCGACGCTTTGAGTAGAAAGGACAGAGAACCTATACGGGTAAAAGCTATGAATATAATTATTCGCACTAACCTTACTACTCAAATAAAGGAGGCGCAACGGGGTGTTGTAAAAGAAGGGAATTTGAAGAATGAAATACCCAAAGGATAGGAGAAACACCTTAATATTCGAGAAGACGGAACCCGGTATAGAGCTGAAAGAATTTGGGTACCAAAGTTTGGAGATGTGAGAGAAATGGTACTTGGGGAAGCACATAAAACCAGATACTCAATACATCCCAGAGCGGGAAAGATGTAAAAGGACCTCAAAAAACATTTTTGGTGGCCGGGTATGAAAGCCGATATTGCGAGATATGTAGGAGAATGTTTGACGTGTTCTAAGGTCAAAGCTAAATATCAGAAACCGTCAGGTCTACTTCAATAACCCAAAATCCCAGAATGGAAATGGGAATACATTACCATGGATTTCATTACTAAATTGCCAAGGACTGCAAGTGGTTATGATACTATTTGGGTAATAGTCGATCGTCTCACCAAATCAGCACACTTTTTGCCAATGAGAGAAGATGATAAAATGGAAAAGTTGGCACGTTTATATTTGAAGGAAGTCGTCTCCAGACATGGAATACCAGTCTCTATTATCTCTGATAGGGATGGCAGATTTGTTTCAAGATTCTGGCAGACGTTGCAACAAGCATTAGGAACTCGTCAAGACATGAGTACTGCCTATCATCCACAGACTGATGGGCAAAGTAAAAGGATGATACAAACTCTTGAAGACATGCTACGAGCATGTGTTATTGATTTTGGAAACAGTTGGGATCGACACCTACCGTTAGCAAAATTTTCCTACAACAACAGTTATCATTCGAGTATTGAGATGGCACCATTCGAGGCACTTTATGGTAGAAAGTGCAGGTCTCCGATTTGTTGGAGTGAAGTTGGGGATAGACAGATTACTGGTCCAGAAATTATTCAAGAAACCACATAGAAGATCATTCAAATTCAACAACGGTTAAAAACCGCCCAAAGTCGGCAAAAGAGCTACGCGGACATTAAAATAAAAGATATAGAATTTGAAATTGGAGAGATGGTCATGCTTAAGGTTTCACCTTGGAAAGGTGTTGTTCGATTTGGTAAACGGGGGAAACTAAATCCAAGATACATCGGGCCATTCAAGATTATAGATCGTGTCGGACCAGTAGCTTACCGACTTGAGTTACCTCAACAACTCGCGACTGTACATAACACTTTCCACGTCTCGAATTTGAAGAAATATTTTGCTAAAGAAGATCTCACTATTCCGCTAGACGAAATCTAAATTAATGAAAAACTTCAATTCATCGAAGAACCCATCGAAATAATGGATCGTGAGGTTAAAAGACTTAAGCAAAACAAGATACCAATTGTTAAGGTTCGATGGAATGCTCGTAGAGGACCCGAGTTCACCTGGGAATGTGAAAACAAGATAAAGAAGGAATACCCGCACTTATATCCAGAAGATGCGTCAACACCTTCAACCGCTTAAAATTTCGGGACGAAATTGATTTAACGGGTAGGTACTGTAGTGACCCGATCTTTTCCATATTTACATATATTAAATGAAAACTATATTTACATGATTAAATGTTTCCAACATGTTAAGCAATCAAACTTGTTAAGACTTGATTAATTGAAATGAGCTTCGTGTAGACAATTGACCACCCAAGTTGACCTGCGATTCACGAACGTTAAAACTTGTAAAAATTATATGATATATATATATATATATATATATATATATATATATATATATATATATATATATATATATATATATATATATATATATATATATATATATATATATATAGTTAACATGATATTATGATAAGAAATTATCTCGCTAGGTATATTAACAATGAGTTATATACATAAAATGAGACTATTGAATTAAGAAAACTCGAAAAGATATATATATAACGATTATCGTTATAACAACGTCTTACTAAATACATATGTATCATATTAAGATATTAATACACTATGTTTAACATCATGAAATGATAATTACATATATCATTAAGCGTATTAACAATGAACTACATGAGTAAGATGAGACTACTAACTTAAGGATTTCGAAACAATACATATATGTAACGATTATCGTTGTAATAGTATTTTACACATATATATATAAATGATATTAAGATATATTAATACACCATGTTAACATGTTAACATAACAATTTAACATCTCATTTAAGTGTAATAACAATGGATCAATTACATTTAACAAGTTCGTTAACTTAAAGGTTCCAAAACAACACTTACATGTAACGACTAACGATGACTTAATGACTCAGTTAAAATGTATATACATATAGTATATTAAGATGTATTAGTACACTTTTGAAAGATTTCATGACACATATCAAAGTACTTCTACCTAACAAAAATACTTACAATTGCATTCTCATTCATTTTCATCAACAATTCTACTCGTATGCACCCGTATTCGTACTCGTACAATACCCAGCTCCTAGACGTATATACTATTGGTATATACATATAATAATTCAGCTATTAGCAGCCCTTGTGAGTCACCTAACCATGTGGGAACCATCATTTAGAAACTATCATGAAATATCTCACAAAATTACAAACTAATGTGACCTTAAATGGACATGCATGATCACGTTTTCAACATCAACATTATCACTCTCATTTTTCAACTTTCATGCATCAAATTGATCTCTCTTTTGTTCTCTCATATTGTTCAAAGTGTTCTTCATCATTTCCTTCATATTCTACATCAATCTAGCTCATAAATCCTAACCTATATCAACTTATAAAACAACTACTCAAGAAAACTTCAAGAACACTTTCATGTTTGCAAGTCTACTTCCAAGCTTTCTAATCTATTCCAAGTAATCATCTAAGCTCAATAAATCTTTCTTATTTACAGTAAGATATCTTTCTAATACAAGGTAATACTCATATTCAAACTTTGATTCAATTTCTATAACTATAACTATCTTATTTCGAGTGGAAATCTTACTTGAACTTGTTTTCATGTCATGATTCTACTTCAAGAACTTTTAAGCCATCCAAGAATCCTTTGAAGCTAGATCAATTCTTGTTACTCCCAGTAGGTTTACCTACTAAAATTGAGGTAGTAATGATGTTCATAACATCATTCGATTCATATATATAAAACTATCTTATTCGAAGATTTGAACATGTAATCACTAGAATATAGTTTAGTTAATTCTAAACTTGTTCACAAATAAAGTTAATCCTTCTAATTTGACTTTTAAAATCAACTAAACACATGTTCTATATCTATATTATATGCTAACTTAATTATTTAAAGCCTGGAAACACGAAAAACACCGTAAAACCGGACATACGCCGTTGTAGTAACACTGCGGGCTGTTTTGGGTTTGATAATTAAAAACTATGATAAACTTTGATTTAAAAGTTGTTCTTCTGGGAAAATGATTTTTCTTATAAACATGAAACTATATCCAAAAATCATGGTTAAACTCAAAGTGGAAGTATATTTTTCAAAATAGTCATCAAGATGTCGTTCTTTCGACGGAAATGACTGCCTCTTTAAAAAATGACTTGTAACCTGTATTTCTAACTATAAACTTATACTTTTTCTGTTTATTTTCATAAATTTCAGTTCATTATGAAACCATAGCAACTTGAATCACTCAAAACGGATTTGAAACGAAGAAATGACGGGTAAAACAAAATTGGATAAATTTGCTAGTTTTAGCAACGAAAATTTTGTAACAAATCTAGACTAAACATATCCTAACTAATTTATAATACATATTATATAATCTTGGAATACCATAGACACGTATACAATGTTTTGATATATCATATCGACCCATCTATATATATATATATATATATATATATATATATATATATATATATATATATATATATATATATATATATATATATATATATATATATATATATATATATATATTTCAAAACAACCATAGACACTCTATATGCAGTAATGCTTGAGTTAGCTATACAGGGTTGAGGTTGATTCCAAAATAATATATATACTTTGAGTTGTGATCTAGCCTGAGACTTGTATACACTGGGTCGTGGATTGATTCGAGATAATATATATTGATTTATTTCTGTACATCTAACTATGGACAACTAGTTGTAGGTTATTAACGATGACTGCTAACTTAACAAACTTAAATCATAAAAACATAATAAAAAATGTTGTGAATATATTTCAATCATACTTTGATATATATGTACATATTTGTTATAGGTTCGTGAATCGACCAGTGGCCAAGTCTTATTTCCAACGAAGGAAAAAAAATCTGTGAAAGTGAGTTATAGTCCCACTTTTTAAATCTAATATTTTTTTGGGATGAGAATACATGCAGTTTTATAAATGTTTTACAAAATAGACACAAGTACGTGAAACTACATTCTATTGTTGAATTATTAAACTGAATATGCACCTTTTTAGTCTGGTAATCTAAGAATTAGGGAACAGACACCCTAATTGACGCGAATCCTAAAGATAGATCTATTGGGCCCAACAAGCCCCATCCAAAGTACCAGATGCTTTAGTACTTCAAATTTATCATGTCTGAAGGGAGTCCCGGAATGAAGGGGATATTCTATATGCATCTTATTAAGGTCGGTTACCAGGTGTTCACCATATGAATGATTTTTATCTCTATGCAGTTTGCGAAATGCCTGATACGAGATGTGTATTTATGAGAAATGAAATCTTGTGGTCTATTATTACAATTTGATAAATATATAGGTTAAACCTATAACTCACCAACATTTTTTGTTGACATTTTAAGCATGTTTATTCTCAGGTGATTGTTAAGAGCTTCCGCTGTTGCATACTAAATTAAGGACTAGATTTGGAGTCCATGCTTGTATAATCTTGTTTAAAAACTGCATTCGAAGGCATATATTGATGTGTCATATTATTGTAAACCATTATGTAATGGTCGTATGAAAACGCTATATTTTAGATTTTCATTATTCGATAATCGTCGTAATATTTTAAAAGTTATGGTTTTTTTTTAAAATCGAATGCAGCCTTTGAAAAACGTCTCATATAGAGGTCAAAACCTCTCAACGAAATCAATTAATATGGAACGTTTATAATCAATATGAACGGGACATTTCATTGTGTGAGCTGAAAATGGAAGCTCTGCAGTCGCGGAGCTGTGAGGCACAAAACCTCAGCAATCGCGGAGCACACCAGGACCCAAATCCCACTATAAAAGGACATGCAATTCGATGATCATATTACACCATCTTCAATCTTCCTCCTGTAAACATACATATACATATATATATATATATATATATATATATATATATATATATATATATATATATATATATATATATATATATATATATATATATATATTTATAATTTTAATTTTAATTTAAGTTTAATAATAATAAGGTTATTATAGCGAATGTTTTAAGGTTTTGTAAGTCGAAATTCTGTCCGTGTAACACTACGCGATTAACACTCATTGTAAGTTATGTTCAACCTTTTTAAATTAATGTCTCGTAGCTAAGTTATTATTATGCTTATTTAAGCCGAAGTAATTGATTTTCATATACTCCGTCGGTGTCGTTCGTTCAATCTCATATGACTTTTGCAACAATAGGTTGAGCGAAGGCGGTATTACTGATGGTGGGTGGAGCACTCGGGATTGTGTGACGATCGCTCCAAATCCATATGGACGAACACGTCATTCATTGATTTCATTGCGAGGTATTTGACCTCTATGTGATACGTTTTGTAACATTGCATTCGTTTGAAAAGGTATTTCATAAATGAATATATAAATTCCAGGTTTTTTTACATCTGATGATTCCTACGTATAGACAATCACCATTTAAATGGTTTACAATAATACATCTGTTGACAATACAGTCAAAATAAGATACATGGTAATGGTTTGATGAATGCAAGTTTCTTGTATATAGCATGTATGACTCCAAGCACATAACTTGTATCACGTATGAGCAAACAGCGGAAGACTTCTAGAAACCTGAGAATAAACATGCTTCAAGTGTCAACACAAAGGTTGGTGAGTTCATAGTTTTAATATTACACATAATCCGTATATCAATGTGGATTACAAAAGTTCAGTTGTTTTATTCAAAACGTTTATCATTATGTTTTAAATAAAAGGTGGATCACAAGATTTCAGTTGTTTCATCCGAAACGTTTATCAATCGGTTCTACAAAGTTGAGAACCCTGGTAACTAAACTTTAACGTTTATAATAAGTACCCCTCGTTTAACATGCAACCAACATGTACAATACACGCAATCCAACGTGTACTAACTTCAAATAGCATACGTCTGTTTTATAGTTCAGGCTAGAGTTTCTTTCTATACCTGGAACAGACGGGGATGTCAAACCCTATGGATCCATATACTACTACTCGCGCCCACCAGTTCTTATAACTGGCAGTTACTAGTTACCAAAGCTAAGGGATTTTCGGTTCAAACTCAGTGTAGAATTTAGTATGTACTTGTATCCATTGCGTTTAAAATAAAGTGCATGTATTCTCAGGCCAAAAATATAGATTGCAAAAGCAATTAAAAAGGGAGCAATGAAACTCACGCATATAAATCTAGTATTTTCAGTATTTATAAACAGTCGCATGTATTCTCAGCCCAAAAATATATTGAGTAAAAGGGATCATATGAAACTCACTGTTTAATATTGATATACAATATTGCAGGAAAGCACGTAGACGCATCGGAGATGATAAACACGAGGTTTGATTCACAAAAAATACCCCCGAACATTACCCATAACCTCCTTGGCAATAACCCATAATTTCCTTAGCTCTAGCTTGCTCGAAAACTCATTTTGAAAATTACTTGGACAGCACTCCGTCGTAATATTTGATGTACATTATTATTTTTGTATCGCAAAAATAATAACACTAATAATAAAAAAAATAATAAGATTAATAATAATCTTATTAATAATAATAATAATAATAATAATAATAATAATAATATAAATAATAAATAAAATAAATACGGAGTAATATGTATGTGTGTGTTTTTTTTTCTTTCTTTACTCGGCAGAAAATGTTGCAATTTATAGAACCTGGCCTGAAATCTGGAGTCATGCGACTCGCATGGAAATGGCCTTCTGGCCATGCGACTCGCATGAGGACCAGGGACAGCTCACATTGTTTTGGCTCCTAGCTTGTCGACATAATATAAAATAAATATAAATATATAAATAATTAATATAATTATTTATATATTATATTTTATTCTTGTGCATAGTAGACTAGATATTTTTGGTCCGTTGCGTCGGGCGTTTCTTCTTGACTCGGGTCCCGGTTCTGGATTTTCAGACGTCCTTGCGTACTATTTTATATCGTGTACTTTGCGTTCCGCAACTTGTACTCTTGTCATTTTTAGACGTTCTTCATCAATAATTTGAACCTTTTTAATTGTATCTTGTACATTTGAGCATTTTGGACCTTTCCGTCTTCAATTCTTCGTTTTCGCCTTTTGTCTTCGCACTTATTAAATATAAACGAATATTACTTGAATATGGAACAATTACAACTAAAATCATGTCTTTCTTGGGGGATAATGCTATGAAATATATGTTCCTTTTTAGCCTTATCAATAGCCTTAAATTATCCCTTAATTATATCACTCAAAGTGTATCTTAAACTTTCGAGTGTTTTGGTCATTTACTTCTATAAATCATCGTCTCGCTATTTGTTAAAATACATTTTTATAATAGCGTTTTACTGTCAAATTTTACTGTAGCAATTCACTGTAGCAAAGTCAATTTCACTGTAGCAAATAGTGATTTTCGAAAACACTGTAGCATTTTGAGTAATGTGGCAATTTGAAAACACTGTAACAAATTAGTGTTTAACTGGTTCATCTTAAACGCTTTAGTTAACTTATCTAAATATCAATTGAATCAATAAACGAATGTTACTATCGTTTATTATATATATGTATATATCTTTTTAATATACATAAATCAGTTTTTAAATACACATTGGAAGTTATTTATAAATAAATTTTAATAATAAATATTTCAACTTATCATATACATTCAAATAGATATTTAAACCAATAAGTTTAATGTACGGTATCAAACAATTAATACATTGTTACCTTTTCATGTTATAGTATATATGTATCTATTTACATATAATTGTTCGCGAATCGTCGAAAACAACCGAAGGGTATTTAAATATATAAAAGTAATTCAAAAATTTTGAGATTCAGTTTTACAGACTTTGCTTATCGTGTCGGAAATGTTAATCATACAAAGATTAAGTTTAAATTTCGTCGAAATTTCTGGGTCATCACAGATTGTGTGTTGGCGGCAACGGCAGCGGTGGTGTTGGTGGCGGCGATGGTGTTGGTGGATGTTGTTTAGTCTGAACGAGGAAGAGGAAGTGTGGGGTGGATGGTTTGATTTGGGTGTTAGTGAAGTAGGTGAATCTGATTGTCGTATTGGAGTAGTCAAACGACCACATTCAGCACCTCTTTTAGCATATATTTTTTTTGTCCCGGTGTAGGCAAATATGCCAAAAAAAAAAAAAAAAAAAATACTATTATAGACCATAAACTTTGAAAAAGTGTGTTAATGTAAACACACTTAACTTGTTAATCAGCTGTTAAAAGAACACGATGAACAAAAATTTTCAAAGTGAAATATGATAAAATTGATCCTCATAATTGATTGAAACACGATCCTTGAGCAGCGATAAACAAATTTTGTGAAAACATCAACAAAATCGAGTTATGAGCATTTTTTTTTTTCAATATATCATTACTAAAATCGACCCATTTCTCATATTTAGTTACGTGTTTGTGAAATCCATCAATGGGTTTATGTTTAGAATGATCTACCGCAGCTAACTACAAATTTTGATGAGTTTTGGTCAAGTTTTGGGGTGTTTTCGATTTGCACCACCATAAATTCTCATCATTCAAATATATCGTGTAAAAAAACTATAAAGGGTACTGTTGTCCAACTGTTTAGTTTTCATAAGATGGAAGTTTGCGTGATTATTGCAAATATGTTGAATCTGATAATATGAATTTAAAAATCCCAAAACATTTGGGATTCATTGAAATCGGTAAATCAGCTACAATATATCCTTTAATCTTATTCATTTTTTTTTCTTCCGAATTAACGTTTTGTTTTCATAAAAATGAACATATGGGGTTTTACATTTATTTATTTACATATATACTAACCACCACCCCAAATCCCGTCGTTTAGCCCCACCTCCCAAACAAAATTTGCCAAAACGACACCCCAAAAAAAAAAAAACAAACAACCCTCCAACTTTGAACACTTTTCAAGTTCAACCCTCAAAATAGGGGTGCAAAATGCAAAATTATTATTTGAATGAAAAAATCTTAAACATATGGGGTTTTACATTTATTTACATATATGCTAACCGCCACCCCAAATCCCGTCGTTTAGCTCCACCTCCCAAACTAAATTTGCCAAAACGACACCCCAAAAAAAACCAAAAAAACCTCCAACTTTGATCACTTTTCAAGTTCAACCCTCAAAACAGGGGTGCAAAATGCAAAATTATTATTTAAACGAAAAAATCTTAAACACATTTCACCTATATTTTCAACGGGAGATATCTTTCCGCTCGACTCGCGTCAAATTTTTTAAAACCCACCGTTCAACTCAAAAAAATCTTACGATCACAACGGGACTAACTATACCCGAAACGGACACTTCTAAAAAAAACGCTCAATACCTCGGACTATATTCAACACATATACACACCTACAATACGTTCCGTTAACTATGAATACGCAACCAAAACGCCACGCGGCAACGCGCGGGCCCACTTTACTAGTTTAATCTATTAGAATTCTTCATTTATAGTAAGTTGTTGTTTGAAAAAACTGGATAAACAAAATTAAAATGTACAAAGGTAGTTTAATTTATTTGCTTTTCTCATTATTCGTTTAATGAAACATAAACTACTCACTTTTGATATTTCCGATCATATCGATGGAATGGAGAATGCACAAGAGTAAAGAAAATTGACGAGGTAATCATCAGATATGCTTATCCTTAAGATATGAACTGTTATTATGTTTTTTTTGTTGGTTCGATGGCGAACATAAGGTTCGAAAATTTGGATGCATTTTTAACACAATGTTTAGGTGAAGTAATATAATTTGTTTGATAAAAGGATGTATAGACACTACAATTTGGTCTGATTATGTTCCCATTAACACGCTGTTTAATATGTTCATGTAAACACAAATATAGACATGACAGTTGTTCACTTTTAGTTCGGAATAATATTATCCAAATATGTACAATCGGTTTGCTACATATTAAAACACAATTTCATATCTGCCATGAAGTATCCACTCAAGGCACATTTCCCATATCGTTTGGGGGTAAAGGGGAGGGGGTTTTACTTGGCCGTGCCCTTGGATCGGTTTCAAGGTTTCCTCCCGGGCAGCGATGGGGGCGGGATTATTAACGCTGCATCGGCATAGTCGAAACGGGAGATGATTGCAACGGGTGCTTTAGTCCCCCTTGAGTGATCCCAATCGCGGTTCAAAAAAAAAAAAAAAAAAAACTTTGTACAGATGATCAAATGTACACTTGTACTTAAGTTGCAATTACCCAATATTCAAACATAAATATATCGATCCTAGTGTGCACAAATGAACAATTGGCCATGTTCTGTACAAATGAACAATTGGCCATCCTAGTGTACAGATGATCAAATGTAGACTTGTACATAAGTTGCAATTAGCCAATATTTAAACATAAATATATCGATCCTAGTGTGTACAAATGAACAATTGGCCATGTTCTGTACAAATGAACAATTGGCCATCCTAGTGTACACGAACAAATGAACAATTGTCGATCCTAGTGTACACGATTATATTACAAATTTGTTCACATGAACAGCTCTGCAAATGCACAATTGTGCACATTTATGTTTATAATGAAGGGTTGAACCAATATAATTGTGAACATCTTTATAAAAATACATACAATTTATATGTCAAATATTATGATTGGTTGTTCACTTATATGGTTTGTGATGGGAAAATAGTCACAACAGGCAATCTACAAAGCGAAAACTAACCCGTTTGACAAACAATTCCCGACCCGTATGAACCCGTGAGGAAACTAACAAATAAGGTATACCACAATCACCACAAATCAGCCCCAATTATGTCCCAAATCAGCAAATACGAAATAAATAAGCACACACAATACACACGAGACTTTTTACGTGGAAAACCTCTCAAAATCAAGAGTAAAAACCACGGGACTCGTAAGTCACTTAAATTCCACTATCATCAACAAAGAGAGCAATACAATAATCCTTCTCTAGATCAACTAGAGGCATACAACATCATCATACTCTTGAACAACAATAATCAACAACTATATGAAACAATTAAAGATAAAAGATGAATGAATCACCCAATAATCTTCTCTCTGTTCCAGCAGCAAAATCACGAGCTACAGACCTCTTTAGACGAATTCAACGGTTGAAAATGTTGGTACTGATGTCAGGAAACAGCCCAAAAATGAAGAAGATTCAACGGTCGGATCTCCGGGGATCGTCTCTTTTATGGACTGCTGTAGCTAAAAAAACGAAAATTGGGGTTTTCTCCCTTTTTCTTAAAACTCTCTGATCTCTCTCTTTATGACAAATGGATCCGCACTTGGAGTTCAAAATGCCTAGAATGCTTGACCAAGTCAACAAGCATTTTGGGCCTAATTTGTTGGGCTTTGACATTTGGGCTAAGTATACCTCATATTTGGAAACTTAAATATAAACCCAACATATCTCCCCCTTTCCAATTATGAGGAAGGAATCGTCATCCCGGCAATCGAGCAACATACCTTGAGCTTCTCACTTGCTAAAGCCTTTGTGAACATGTCGGAACCATTATCATCGGTATGAACTTTATCAAGTTCAAACAAACCATCTTCAAGACGTTCTCTAATCCAATGATACCTCACATCAATATGTTTTGTCCGCTTATGATACATAGAATTTCTAGCCAAATGAATCGCACTCTCATTATCGCAAAGAACTACATATCGTGGTTGCTTAAACCCAAGGTCTTGAAGAAACCTTTTCATCCACAATAGTTCTTTGCACGCTTCTGTTGCTGCCATATACTCAGCCTCGGTCGTAGACAATGCAACACACTTTTGTAACCTTGATTGCCATGAAACTGCTCCCCCTGCGAAAGTCATCAAATATTCAGAAGTGGATTTCATGTTATCTTTGTTTCCTACCATATCTGAGTCTGTATAACCAACAAGCACCGGCTCTCCATTTCCGAATGTGATACCTAACTTTGAAGTACCTCGTAAGTATCTCATAATCCATTTAACTGCTTCCCAATGCTTCTTACCCGGATTTGACATAAACCGACTAACAACACCTACCGCATGAGCTATATCAGGCCTAGTACATACCATAGCATACATCAAGCTACCAACCGCTGAAGCATATGGAACTTTATCCATCTCCTCAACATCCTCCTTTGAAGTAGGGCAATCTCTATCTGTTAGCTTAAAGTTGTTAGTAAGAGGGGAACTAACCACTTTAGCATTATCCATGTTGAATCTACTAAGCACCTTTTCAATGTATTGCTCTTGTGATATATGTAACGTCTTGGCACATCTATCTCTAGAAATCCGAATGTCAAGAATTTGTTTTGCTGGCCCTAAGTCTTTCATAGTAAAAGACTTGCTCAATTCTCGCTTCAACTGCGAAATTCTTTTAATATTTTTACTAACAATCAACATATCATCAACGTATAACAACAATATAATGAAATCATTATCACCAAACCTCTGAAAGAAAACACAATGATCTGAAGTTGTCTTTCGGTAGCCTTGCTTTCCTATAACCGACTCAAACTTCTTATACCACTGTCTCGGTGCTTGCTTCAACCCATATAGACTTTTCTGAAGTCTACAAACATAATCTTCCTTACCCTTAACCCGAAAACCTTCAGGTTGCATCATGTAGATTTCCTTATCCAAATCACCATGAAGAAAAGCAGTCTTGACATCCATCTGTTCAACCTCAAGATCAAGACTAGCAGCTAACCCAAGAACCACTCTAATAGAACCCATCTTCACAACCGGTGAGAAAATCTCATCAAAATCAATACCCTTTTTCTGGCTGAATCCTTTAACGACTAACCTAGCTTTGTACCTTGATCGTGAAGTAAGCTCATATGTCTTCACTTTGAATACCCATTTTTTTCTCAAAGCTCTCTTGACTTTAGGTAACTTCACCAGCTCATAAGTATTGTTCTCATGCAAAGAATTCATCTCATCTTGCATAGCTTCACCCCACTCTTTCTTATGCTCATCTTTCATTGCTTCTGAATAACATTCTGGCTCTCCCCCATCAGTGAGTAATACATACTCATCAGCATAATATCTAACAGAAGGATGACGGTCTCGAGTAGACGGCCTAAGTGGGACAAATGGGGTAATATCTGGTACTGGAATCTCTACCTGCTCCGGAGCATCATTATCATCAGTACCATGTTCATTATCATGAACATCATTATCAACATGTGAATCAACATCTTGTGGAGTAACTGGATCCAAAACAACAAGATCAGCACTAGGTTGAGGAACTAAATCTGTCTTATCAACATCTTTTAACATCTGATCTTCTGTAAACACAACATCTCGGCTTCGTACAAGTTTCTTCTGAACTGGATCATATAACCTGTACCCAAAATCATCTTCGCCATAGCCGAGGAATACACATGGCTTAGTCTTCATATCAAGCTTCGACCTTTCATCTTTGGGAACATGAACAAATGCTTTACATCCAAAGACTCGTAAATGATGGTAAGAAACATCTTTGCCGCTCCAAACCCTGTTAGGAACATCAAAACGCAAAGGAACACAAGGAGTTAGATTAATAATATGAACTGCCGTATTTAAAGCCTCACCCCAAAAGGAATCAGACAACCCTGCATGTGAAAGCAAACATCTAACTCTCTCAACCAAAGTTCTGTTCATCCTCTCTGCTAAGCCATTCAACTGAGGTGTCTTTGGTGGAGTCTTTTGATGCCGAATACCATTCTCCTTACAATAAGCATCAAATCTGCTAATGTATTCACCGCCATTATCAGTTCGAATACACTTGAGTTTCTTCCCCGTTTGCCTTTCAACTAGTGCATGAAATTCCTTAAACTTCTCAAATACTTGATCTTTTGACTTTAAGGTGTAAACCCACACCTTCCTGGAATGATCATCAATGAATGTAACAAAGTAGGAACATCCACCAAGTGTCCTAGTCTTCATAGGCACACACACATCGGAATGTACTAGATCAAGTACGTTCTCCATTCGAAAAGGAGAATGACTCTTAAACACAACTCTGGTCTGTTTCCCTGCCAAACAGTGAGAACACTTACTCAAATTAATATCACTAACACCCGAAAACACATTCTTCTTAAATAATATAGACATCCCTTTTTCACTCATGTGGCCAAGTCTTTTATGCCACAACTCGGTAGAATCAACATTGTCCACTGCGTTAACAATGTTCTGGATGATCTTCGGACGCGTTATGTATAATCTTGAGTCTTTCTTGCCTCTTCCCAATATCATAGAACCAAGAGTTAGTTTCCAAATACCATTACCAAAACCGTTATAATAACCATCATCATCAAGAATGCCTGTTGAAATAACATTAAGTCTCATATCCGGAACATGTTTTACATTATGCAAAACTAACTCCATTCCCGTGTCAAATTTCAAACAAACATCTCCAATACCAACGATGTTTGATAACCCAGAATTACCCATCCTAGCAAATCCATAGTCACCTGGAGTGTAAGAAGAGAAGTGATCTCTACATATTGCAACATGACATGTAGCACCACTATCAACAATCCAACTCGTGTCATCATGAGTAAGATTGATCATATCATAATCAATACAAACAAAGAACTCATCCGTGATAGCGTTAACTTCAACCTTATCATCATCACCACCATCACTTTTCTTTTGTTTATTCTTGTCATATGCCTTTTTCTTCTCATTTTTTAAATGTGAACAATACCACTTTGTGTGTCCTTTTTCACGACAATGATAACACTCAACATTAGAAAACTTTCCTTTTCTTGAGCTACTACGATTCTTGCCTCTTTTACCATGACCTCTACTATGACTTCTCCCCCGCATTTCTGTGACCAAGATATCTGACTGTGAAGAGGAACCTTGTGACTTTCTTCTCATCTCTTCATTCAAAATACTACCCTTAGCCAATTCCATGGTGATAATACCATTTGGTGCAGAGTTGGACAAAGATGTCCTAAAAATCTCCCAAGAGTCCGGTAACGTACCAAGTAACTAGAGACCTTGAACCTCATCCTCAAACTTGATACCCATTCCTGCAAGCTGATTAATAATACCCTGATATGCATTTAGGTGATCTGTAATAGGAGTCCCATCATGATACTTTAAACCCATCAACTGTTTAATTAAGAACAACTTGTTATTCTCAGTCTTTCGTTCATATAACTGTTCAAACTTTTTCCATAAGGCTTTAGCATCAGTCTCCCTAGTAATATGGTTAACTACATTATCATCAACCCACTGTCGAATATACCCACATACTTGTCTATGCAAAATTTTCCATTGAGCTTCAGACTTACCCTCTGGCATACTCTCAGTAAAAACAGGTAAATAATAATCTTTCACATAAAGAAGATCCTCCATTTTACCTTTTCAAACATGATAATTTGAACCATTTAAACTAATCATTTTACTTGTATTAGCTTCCATCTTTAACACAAGTCAATCAAAAAATCTTAAGCTCTAGATACCAATTTGATGGGAAAATAGTCACAACAGGCAATCTACAAAGCGAAAACTAACCCGTTTGACAAACATTTTCCGACCCGTATGAACCCATGAGGAAACTAACAAATAAGGTATACCACAATCACCACAAATCAGCCCCAATTCTGTCACAAATAAGAAAATATGAAATAAATAAGCACACACAATACACACGAGACTTTTTACGTGAAAAACCTCTCAAAATCGAGAGTCAAAACCAAGGGACTCGTAAGCCACTTAAATTCCACTATCATCAACAAAGAGAGCAATAAAATAATCCTTCTCTAGATCAACCAGAGGCATACAACATCATCATACTCTTGAACAACAATAATCAACAAGTATATGAAACAATTAAAGATAAAAGATGAATGAATCACCCAATAATCTGCTCTCTGTTCCAGCAGCAAAATCACGAGCTACAGACCTCTTTAGACGAATTCAACGGTTGAAAATGTTGGAACTGATGTCAGGAAGACAAAGCCCAAAAATGAAGAAGATTCAACGGTCAGATCTCCGGAGATCATCTCTTTTATGGACTGCTGTAGCTAAAAAAACGGAAATTGGGGTTTTCTCCCTTTTTCTTAAAACTCTCTGATCTCTCTTTTTATGAAAAATGGATCTGCACTTGGAGTTCAAAATGCCTAGAATGCTTGACCAAGTCAACAAACATTTTGGGCCTAATTTGTTAGGCTTTGACATTTGGGCTAAGTATTCCTCATATTTGGAAACTTAAATATAAACCCAACAGTTTGGCATGTGCTAAAGTTTATAAAGATCAGGTCCATACACAAAGAAAACAAGTAACAGAGGCTAAACAAATTAAGAGAAGAGATTTGACTGTAAATGAACGTGAAATTAATATAGATGACAGGTCGTCAGTTATTAATGTGTACAATACAGGTGCAATGTTCATGTAAACAACATATAGATATAACCACAAGTGATCTATATGATAGCATGTGTATGTCAACAAATGTGCAATTGCACGGTTGTTCATGTGAACAAATGTAACAAATGTTCTTGTACAATAAGTGAACAATTGTTCAATTGGACATGTTTAAATTATTGTTACGCAGTAAAAGTGAACATGAAAGACGATAAACAAATAGCGATGTGTATAATGACGAAATCCAAATGAATTGCAGAATGATGAATTCAGACGAAATCCAGATGAATTAACTGTTCGTCTTTAACATTACTATTAAACAAATAGCGATATACAGAATGTCGATATCCATATGAATTGTAAATGATAGATAACGATAATCGAATATAAAAAAGAGAATCGCTTGCATTAAACGAATAATCGAATAAAAAAACGTATTCAAACGTGAAAATTTGAAAATACATTTAACGACATATAAGACGTCGATCGTGAACTACAAAATGTAACATAATGGTGAAGAATACCGACAATCAAGGAGTGCAACTACTACTAGGGATGGCAATGGATCTAAAAAAATCCGAGATTCACGGGTACCCGCGCCCGTGATGGGCGGATAAAATCAAAAAAATTTACCCGCGGGTGGGCGATGGATTTAATCTTGTACCCGCTAGCGGGTCGAGGGAGGGTTATGGATGTATTACATCCGTCGCGGGTAAAATCCGATCCGCGGATCCGATACACCCGTTTGAAGAATCCGCGGATATAACCATAAAATATCCGCGGATCCTTACATTATTGTAATATTCATTGACTTTAAAAAAATTTAAAACAATAGCATAGAAATTTGGTGATCGATCACTATTAAATTCAAGTAGTTTGATGCGTGCAAGTAGTACTAGACTACTAGTATAACGTATTTTGAGTAATTTAACTTATATTGGTATAGCTTCTAATAGAATCGGGGTTGGCTAAGTTATTAAAATGTGTCAGGCTCCTGTTTCAGTCTATTTTTTGCATTCTTCATTTTTCAGTATTAGCCTAAATGTAATTTAAGGGCATGTTTGTATGTAATGCGCATCATACGTTGTAAATATTGTTTATCTGAGTTGTAATCACTTACATCCATTAATTTGCTTGAGAACCAAGGGATTAATGAGAGCGCGACATGTGGCGCGAAAATCACATGTGATTAAAAAAATAAAAAGTTTAAAAAAAAATTCGAAATTTTTTTTCGGATTTTTGTTTCGAAATTTTTTTTTAGAAATTTTTTTCGAATTTCTTTTTACAATCACATGTGATTCTGCATGTCAATCACATGTGATTGTAAACCCAATCACATGTGATTATGTATGTCAAATCCAATCACATGTGATTGTATAATTCAATCACATGTGACTGTAAAGAAAAATTCGTAAAAAAAAAATTTAAATTTAAAAAAAAAAATTTGAAAAAAAAAATTTTTGAATTTTTTTTTTCAATCACATGTGATTATCGTGCCACATGTCACGCTCTCATTGGTCCCTTGAATCTCAACTTAATTTATGGATTCAAATGAATATTCCTCATTGTTTATCTTTATAAAATTTATAGCTTTTTAAAAAAAAATTAGATACGAATGTAGTACTAATTTATAAAAAAGATCCGCGGGTAAATCCGTAGCCTGCGGATATCCGCGGGTACGGGCGATGGATCCAAAATTAAATCCGATAATGAAGATCCGCAGGTTGACGGGTTGACAAAAAATCCGAGGGTACGGGCGATGGATCCAATGGATCCGCATCTGCCATCCCTAACTACTACACGTTACAAAAAAAGGGAGTTAATTATGGAGTTTTTTTATTTTTATTTTCATTAATAATCGAAATTAAGTATATGCAATTACTTACTTACCCTTATGAGTCTATGTCGAATAAGAGTTCTTGAGGTTCTTTAATTTCTTTAGTTCTCAAATGAACCATTGAATATATATATATATATATATATATATATATATATATATATATATATATATATATATATATATATATATATATATATATATATATATGGGAGATGATTCTTACACATTTGATTTACTAATATGTCCTTACTTACAATAATAGTGGTTCAACTTTCTAGATAAATTTAAGAATATAATTGTAAGTTTCATGATAAAAAGTGTTTATGGATTAAAAACTGGTGTGTGAGTATCACCTCCATATATATATATATATATATATATATATATATATATATATATATATATATATATATATATATATATATATATATATATAGTGGTAGGATCAAGAGGAAAGTAACCAATCGGGGGGAAGCGGGGGGTGGGGAGCAAAATATTTTTTTTTCTTCGTTTTTTGAAAATATGAACATTTAATAAAGACACTTTGTGATAAATGTTTTTATTCTGGCGAGAAAAACGCTCGAAGAACTAATATATAACAATTATCGTGTTTTTCGAGCGTATGTTGAGGTTTTAGATACTAGGTTAAGATATTAGGATTTATAGGGTTTAGATATTAAGGTTTAGAAATTTAGGATTTAGATTGAGTTTTTAACACGCACGGTTTAGAGTTTAAGGTTCAGGGTTTATAAATTAGGGTTTATGGTTTAGATTTAGGGTTTAGATTGAGCTATTTAACACGAACGATTTAGAGTTTAGGGTTTAGTGTTTTGGGTTTAAGGACTAGTCCAAAACACTAAACACTAAACCTTAAACTCTAAATCGGGCTAAATTTTGAAAAAATTCAGAAAAAAAAGTTACGAATTTTTTTAAAAAAAAATTACGAAATTTTTTTTAAATATATTTTTTAATTTTTTTTCCACGTCAGCATGCCACGTCTGCAGACTGACTGCCACATCAGCACAGACAGACTGCCACATCAGCACAGACTGAGCCACGTGTCAGTCTGTGCAGGCGTGGCAGTCAGTTTGGCTGACGTGGCAGTCAGTATGCTGACGTGAAATTAAAAAAATTTCAAAATTTTTTTTCCAGAAATTTTTTTTTCTAGAATTTTTTTTTTTGAATTTTTTTTTTTAAATAGGTGCATATGGTAGCTGCTTGTACATTAATATGTGAGTTTTCTTGGTTCTCTCTACCTAAGTTCTCCATGGATCCTCACCCTATATATATACTAGTATGTTCTTAGCCGTGCATAATGCACGACCCATGAGGCAACAGTACAAATAATTTGATTAACTAATGTTGCTATTAAGGGTGTGTTTGGATGAAACTAGCTGGAGCTGGAGCTTGTAGCTGGAGCTAGAGCTTATGCACTAGAGCTGGAGCTGGAGCTTTTTTTTTTAAAGCTGGTAGCTGGAGCTTATTATTTTCTATAAATTTTTAGAAACTAGCTGGAGCTTATTTTTTAATTCATAAGCTTTACTTTTTTTCATAAGCTACTCGAAGTAGCTTATTTTTCTAGAGTTTATGATTTTCATAAGCTCTACTTTTTATGTCTACCAAACAAAGCTTATGAAATGTCCCGTTCTTATTGATTAAAAACGTTCCATGTTAATTGATTTTGTTACGAGGTTTTGACCTCTATATGAGACGTTTTTCAAAGACTGCATTCATTTTAAAACAAACCATAACCTTTATTTCATCAATAAAGGTTTAAAAAGCTTTACGTAGATTATCAAATAATGATAATCTAAAATATCCTGTTTACACACAACCATTACATAATGGTTTACAATACAAATATGTTACAACAAAATAAGTTTCTTGAATGCAGTTTTTACACAATATCATACAAGCATGGACTCCAAATCTCGTCCTTATTTAAGTATGCGACAGCGGAAGCTCTTAATAATCACCTGAGAATAAACATGCTTAAAACGTCAACAAAAATGTTGGTGAGTTATAGGTTTAACCTATATATATCAAATCATAATAATAGACCACAAGATTTCATATTTCAATACACATCCCATACATAGAGATAAAAATCATTCATACGGTGAACACCTGGTAACCGACATTAACAAGATGCATATATAAGAATATCCCCATCATTCCGGGACACCCTTCGGATATGATATAAATTTCGAAGTACTAAAGCATCCGGTACTTTGGATGGGGCTTATTGGGCCCGATAGATCTATCTTTAGGATTCGCGTCAATTAGGGTGTCTGTTCCCTAATTCTTAGATTACCAGACTTAATAAAAATGGGCATATTCGATTTCGATAATTCAACCATAGAATGTAGTTTCACGTACTTGTGTCTATTTTGTAAATCATTTATAAAACCTGCATGTATTCTCATCCCAAAAATATTATATTTTAAAAGTGGGACTATAACTCACTTTCACAGATTTTTACTTCGTCGGGAAGTAAGACTTGGCCACTGGTTGATTCACGAACCTATAACAATATATACATATATATCAAAGTATGTTCAAAATATATTTACAACACTTTTAATATATTTTGATGTTTTAAGTTTATTAAGTCAACTGTCCTCGTTAGTAACCTACAACTAGTTGTCCACAGTTAGATGTACAGAAATAAATCGATAAATATTATCTTGAATCAATCCACGACCCAGTGTATACGTATCTCAGTATTGATCACAACTCAAACTATATATATTTTGGAATCAACCTCAACCCTGTATAGCTAACTCCAACATTCACATATAGAGTGTCTATGGTTGTTCCGAAATATATATAGATGTGTCGACATGATAGGTCGAAACATTGTATACGTGTCTATGGTATCTCAAGGTTACATAATATACAATACAAGTTGATTAAGTTATGGTTGGAATAGATTTGTTACCAATTTTCACGTAGCTAAAATGAGAAAATTTATCCAATCTTGTTTTACCCATAACTTCTTCATTTTAAATCCGTTTTGAGTGAATCAAATTGCTATGGTTTCATATTGAACTTTATTTTATGAATCTAAACAGTTGAAGTATAGGTTTATAGTCGGAAAAATAAGTTACAAGTCGTTTTTGTAAAGGTAGTCATTTCAGTCGAAAGAACGACGTCTAGATGACCATTTTAGAAAACATACTACCACTTTGAGTTTAACCATAATTTTTGGATATAGTTTCATGTTCATAATAAAACTCATTTTTTCAGAATTACAACTATTAAATCAAAGTTTATCATAGTTTTTAATTAACTAACCCAAAACAGCCCGCGGTGTTACTACGACGGCGTAAATCCGGTTTTACGGTGTTTTTCGTATTTTCAGGTTTTAAATCATTAAGTTAGCATATCATACAGATATATAACATGTGTTTAGTTTATTTTAAAAGTCAAGTTAGAAGGATTAACTTTTGTTTGCGAACAAGTTTAGAATTAACTAAACTATGTTCTAGTGATTACAAGTTTAAACCTTCGAATAAGATAGCTTTATATGTATGAATCGAATGATGTTATGAACATCATTACTACCTTAAGTTCCTTGGATAAACCTACTGGAAAAGAGAAAAATGGATCTAGCTTCAATGGATCCTTGGATGGCTCGAAGTTCTTGAAGCAGAATCATGACACGAAAACAAGTTCAAGTAAGATCATCACTTGAAATAAGATTGTTATAGTTATAGAAATTGAACCAAAGTTTGAATATGATTATTACCTTGTATTAGAATGATAACCTACTGTAAGAAACAAAGATTTCTTGAGGTTGGATGATCACCTTACAAGATTGGAAGTGAGCTAGCAAACTTGAAAGTATTCTTGATTTTATGAAACTAGAACTTTTGGAATTTATGAAGAACACTTAGAACTTGAAGATAGAACTTGAGAGAGATCAATTATATGAATAAAATTGAAGAATGAAATTGTTTGTAGGTGTTTTTGGTCGTTGGTGTATGGATTAGATATAAAGGATATGTAATTTTGTTTTCATGTAAATAAGTCATGAATGATTACTCATATTTTTGTAATTTTATGAGATATTTCATGCTAGTTGCCAAATGATGGTTCCCACATGTGTAAGGTGACTCACATGGGCTGCTAAGAGCTGATAATTGGAGTGTATATACCAATAGTACATACATCTAAAAGCTGTGTATTGTACGAGTACGAATACGGGTGCATACGAGTAGAATTGTTGATGAAACTGAACGAGGATGTAATTGTAAGCATTTTTGTTAAGTAGAAGTATTTTGATAAGTGTATTGAAGTCTTTCAAAAGTGTATAAATACATATTAAAACACTACATGTATATACATTTTAACTGAGTCGTTAAGTCATCGTTAGTCGTTACATGTAAATGTTGTTTTGAAACCTTTAGGTTAACGATCTTGTTAAATGTTGTTAACCCAATATTTATAATATCAAAAGAGATTTTAAATTATTATATTATCATGATATTATGATGTACGAATATCTCTTAATATGATATATAGACATTAAATGTCGTTACAACGATAATCGTTACATATATGTCTCGTTTCAAAATCATTAAGTTAGTAGTCTTGTTTTTACATATGTAGTTCATTGTTAATATACTTAATGATATGTTTACTTATCATAATATCATGTTAACTATATATATAACCATATATATGTCATCATATAGTTTTTACAAGTTTTAATGTTCGTGAATCACCGGTCAACTTGGGTGGTCAATTGTCTATATGAAACCTATTTCAATTAATCAAGTCTTAACAAGTTTGATTGCTTAACATGTTGGAAACATTTAATCATGTAAATATCAATCTCAATTAATATATATAAACATGGAAAAGTTCGGGTCACTACAGTACCTACCCGTTAAATAAATTTCGTCCCGAAATTTTAAGCTGTTGAAGGTGTTGACGAATCTTCTGGAAATAGATGAGGGTATTTCTTCTCCATCTGATCTTCACGCTCCCAGGTGAACTCGGGTCCTCTACGAGCATTCCATCGAACCTTAACAATTGGTATCTTGTTTTGCTTAAGTCTTTTAACCTCACGATCCATTATTTCGACGGGTTCTTCGATGAATTGAAGTTTTTCGTTGATTTGGATTTCATCTAACGGAATAGTGAGATCTTCTTTAGCAAAACATTTCTTTAAATTCGAGACGTGGAAAGTGTTATGTACAGTCGCGAGTTGTTGAGGTAACTCAAGTCGATAAGCTACTGGTCCGACACGATCAATAATCTTGAATGGTCCAATATACCTTGGATTTAATTTCCCTCGTTTACCAAATCGAACAACGCCTTTCCAAGGTGCAACTTTAAGCATGACCATCTCTACAATTTCAAATTCTATATCTTTTCTTTTAACGTCAGCGTAGCTCTTTTGTCAACTTTGGGCGGTTTTCAACCGTTGTTGAATTTGGATGATCTTCTCGGTAGTTTCTTGTATAATCTCCGGACCCGTAATCTGTCTATCCCCCACTTCTCCAACAAATCGGAGACCTGCACTTTCTACCATAAAGTGCTTCAAACGGCGCCATCTCAATGCTTGAATGGTAGCTGTTGTTGTAGGAAAATTCTGCTAACGGTAGATGTCGATCCCAACTGTTTCCGAAATCAATAACACATGCTCGTAGCATGTCTTCAAGCGTTTGTATCGTCCTTTCGCTCTGCCCATCAGTTTGTGGATGATAGGCAGTACTCATGTCTAGACGAGTTCCTAATGCTTGCTGTAATGTCTGCCAAAATCTTGAAATAAATCTGCCATCCCTATCAGAGATAATAGAGATTGGTATTCCATGTCTGGAGACGACTTCCTTCAAATACAGTCGTGCTAACTTCTCCATCTTGTCATCTTCTCTTATTGGTAGGAAGTGTGCTGATTTGGTGAGACGATCAACTATTACCCAAATAGTATCAAAACCACTTGCGGTCCTTGGCAATTTAGTGATGAAATCCATGGTAATGTTTTCCCATTTCCATTTCGGGATTTCGGGTTGTTGAAGTAGACCTGATGGTTTCTGATGCTCAGCTTTGACCTTAGAACACGTCAAACATTCTCCTACATATTTAGCAACATCGCCTTTCATACCCGGTCACCAAAAATGTTTCTTGAGATCCTTGTACATCTTCCCCGTTCCAGGATGTATTGAATATTTGGTTTTATGAGCTTCTCTAAGTACCATTTCTCTCATATCTCCAAATTTTGGTACCCAAATCCTTTCAGCCCTATACCGGGTTCCGTCTTCCCGAATATTAAGATGCTTCTCCGATCCTTTGGGTATTTCATCCTTTAAATTTCCCTCTTTTAAAACTCCTTGTTGCGCCTCCTTTATTTGAGTAGTAAGGTTATTATGAATCATTATATTCATAGATTTTACTCGAATGGGTTCTCGGTCCTTCCTACTCAAGGCATCGGCTACCACATTTGCCTTCCCCGGGTGGTAACGAATCTCAAAGTCGTAATCATTCAACAATTCAATCCACCTACGCTGCCTCATATTCAGTTGTTTCTGATTAAATATGTGTTGAAGACTTTTGTGGTCGGTATATATAATACTTTTGACCCCATATAAGTAGTGCCTCCAAGTCTTTAATGCAAAAACAACCGCGCCTAATTCCAAATCATGCGTCGTATAATTTTGTTCGTGAATCTTCAATTGTCTAGACGCATAAGCAATCACCTTCGTTCGTTGCATTAATACACAACCGAGACCTTGCTTTGATGCGTCACAATAAATCACAAAATCATCATTCCCTTCAGGCAATGACAATATAGGTGCCGTAGTTAGCTTTTTCTTCAATAACTGAAACGCTTTCTCTTGTTCATCATTCCATTCAAATTTCTTCCCTTTATGCGTTAATGCAGTCAAGGGTTTTGCTATTCTGGAAAAGTCTTGGATGAACCTTCTATAGTAACCAGCTAGTCCTAAAAACTGGCGTATGTGTTTCGGAGTTTTCGGGGTTTCCCACTTTTCAACAGTTTCTATCTTTGCCGGATCCACCTTAATACCTTCTTTGTTCACTATGTGACCGAGGAATTGAACTTCTTCCAACCAAAATGCACACTTTGAAAACTTAGCGTACAATTCTTCCTTCCTCAATACTTCTAACACCTTTCTCAAATGTTCACCGTGTTCTTGGTCATTCTTTGAGTAAATAAGTATGTCATCAATGAAAACAATGACAAACTTGTCAAGGTATGGTCCACACACTCGGTTCATAAGGTCCATGAACACAGCTGGTGCATTAGTTAAACCAAACGGCATGACCATAGACTCGTAAGGACCGTAACGTGTTCTGAAAGCAGTCTTTGGAATATCATCTTCTTTCACCCGCATTTGATGATACCCGGAACGTAAGTCAATCTTTGAATAAACAGACGAGCCTTGTAGTTGATCAAATAAGTCGTCGATTCTCGGTAGTGGGTAGCGGTTCTTGATGGTAAGTTTGTTCAACTCTCGGTAGTCGATACACAACCTGAATGTACCATCTTTCTTCTTGACAAACAAAACAGGAGCTCCCCACGGTGATGTGCTTGGTCGAATGAAACCACGCTCTAAAAGTTCTTGTAATTGGCTTTGCAGTTCTTTCATCTCGCTGGGTGCGAGTCTGTAAGGAGCACGAGCTATTGGTGCAGCTCCTGGTACAAGATCTATTTGAAATTCAATGGATCGATGTGGGGGTAATCCCGGTAATTCTTTCGGAAATACATCGGGAAATTCTTTTGCAATGGGAACATCATTGATGCTCTTTTCTTCAGTTTGTACTTTCTCGACGTGTGCTAGAACAGCATAGCAACCTTTTCTTATTAGTTTTTGTGCCTTCAAATTACTAATAAGATGTAGCTTCGTGTTGCCCTTTTCTCAGTAAACCATTAAGGGTTTTCCTTTTTCTCGTATAATGCGAATTGCATTTTTGTAACAAATGATCTCTGCTTTCACTTCTTTCAACCAGTCCATACCGATTATCACATCAAAACTCCCTAACTCTACTGGTATCAAATCAATCTTAAAGGTTTCGCTAACCAGTTTAATTTCTCGATTCCGACATATATTATCTGCTGAAATTAATTTACCATTTGCTAATTCGAGTAAAAATTTACTATCCAAAGGCGTCAATGGACAACTTAATTTAGCACAAAAATCTCTACTCATATAGCTTCTATCCGCACCCGAATCAAATAAAACGTAAGCAGATTTATTGTCAATAAGAAACGTACCCGTAACAAGCTCCGGGTCTTCCTGTGCCTCTGCCGCATTAATATTGAAAACTCTTCCGCGGCCTTGTCCATTCGTGTTCTCCTGGTTCGGGCAATTTCTAATAATGTGGCCCGGTTTTCCACATTTATAACAAACTACATTGGCATAACTTGCTCCGACACTACTTGCTCTGCCATTACTCGTTCCGACACCATTTGTTCCTTTCGTTCTATTAACCCCTGGTCCGTAGACCTCACACTTCGCCGCGCTATGACCATTTCTTTTCCACTTGTTGCAAAATTTGGTGTAGAACCCCGAGTGATACTTTTCACACCTTTGGCATAGCTGCTTCTGATTGTTGTTGTTGTTGCGGTTATTATTGTTGTTGGGATGATTGTTGTAGTTGTTGTTGTTGTTGTTGTTGTTGGGCCGTTTGTTGTAGTTGCGATTGATGTTGCGATTGTTGGGATAATTGTTGCGATTATTGTTGTAATTGATGTTGTTGTTGTATTGGTGATTCTTATCACCGTTTTCCTCCCACTTTCTTTTGCCTTGCTTCACATTGGCCTCTTCAGCAGTCTGTTCTTTAATTCTTTCTTCAATCTGGTTCACTAGTTTGTGAGCCATTCTACATGCCTGTTTTATGGAGGTGGGCTCGTATGAACTTATATCTTCTTGGATTCTTTCCGGTAATCCTTTCACAAACGCGTCAATCTTCTCTTCCTCATCTTCGAACGCTCCCGGACACAATAGGCACAATTCTGTGAATCATCTTTCGTACGTGGTAATATCAAATCCTTGGGTTCGTAACCCTCTAAGTTCTGTCTTGAGCTTATTGACCTCGGTTCTGGGACGGTACTTCTCGTTCATCAAGTGCTTGAATACTGACCACGGTAGTGCGTACGCATCGTCTTGTCCCACTTACTCTAGATAGGTATTCCACCATGTTAACGCAGAACCTGTGAAGGTATGCGTAGCGTACTTCACTTTGTCCTCTTCAGTACACTTACTTATGGCAAACACCGATTCGACCTTCTGGGTCCACCGTTTCAATCCGATCGGTCCTTCGGTTCCATCAAATTCTAAAGGTTTGCAGGCAGTGAATTCTTTGTAGGTGCATCCTACACGATTTCCTGTACTGCTAGATCCAAGGTTATTGTTGGTATGTAGTGCAGCCTGTACTGCGGCTATGTTTGAAGCTAGAAAAGTACGGAATTCCTCTTCATTCATATTCACGGTGTATCGAGTAGTCGGTGCCATTTCCTTCAAAATAGTCAAATGGAACAAGTTAATCATACAGAATATTAAGAGTAGTTAATAGTATTTCGTAGCATAATATGAACTCATTTATAAAAGCTTTTTCTTCATATTAGCGTTTTATAAGTTTAAATTCGGGTAGTACCTACCCGTTAAGTTCATACTTAGTAGCTAATATACAATTCAACTACTACAATTCTATATGAAAAACTGATTATAATAATATTTCGCGTTCAAACTTTTACACAATATTTTACAAACTTACAATACCGCTTATTTTACATATAGCATGAAATATAGCACACAATAAATTTGATACAAGATGGTTGTGAAGATAATTCTAGCTAGTACACAAGTCGTTCAGCAAAGGCAATAAAGACACGTAATTCATACGTCCAGAAACAAGTCATGCATTCTGGTTTTACTAGGATTACTTCCCATCCTTGGTCTTGTGGAACATAACCGTTATGGCCGTTGATAAGACAGCGTGTTGTAACGTCGTCAAAGGGACGAGGGTTACGTAATGTCCAACAGTCCCGTAACAATCTAAAAACCTCATTTCTTACCCCAATTACCGACTCCGTCACTTGTGGGAACGTTTTGTTTAATAGATGTAGCCCGATGTTCTTGTTCTCACTTTGGTGAGAAGCGAACATTACTAATCCGTAAGCATAACATGCTTCTTTATGTTGCATGTTAGCCGCTTTTTCTAAATCACGAAGTCCAATATTCGGATATATTGAGTCAAAATAATTTCTTAACACATTGCGTAAAATAGCATTTGGGTTCCCCGCAATATATGCGTCAAAGTAAACACATCGTAACTTATGGATTTCCCAATGTGATATCCCCCATCTTTCGAACGAAAGCCTTTTATATACCAAGGCATTCTTGGAACGTTCTTCGAATGTCTTACAAACTGATCTCGCCTTAAATAGTTATGCC
Source organism: Rutidosis leptorrhynchoides (assembly GCF_046630445.1). Classification (NCBI taxonomy): domain Eukaryota; kingdom Viridiplantae; phylum Streptophyta; class Magnoliopsida; order Asterales; family Asteraceae; genus Rutidosis; species Rutidosis leptorrhynchoides. Next base: position 561,533,077 of record NC_092335.1, read on the forward strand.
GAAGAATTCTGACCGACTCTAGACAAGATTTCATCAATCATGTCTCCGGGTAGGTCTCTTAAAATATTGGGTTGTCTATCCATTTTGTGTTTTTATACTGTAAAATAGACAAGAGTTAGATTCATAAAAAAAAATACTTATTAATACAAGCAATTTTTACATATATCATAAAGCATAAGCACACTATATTACTTATATTACACCACACGAATACAACTATCTTATTCCGACTCGCTTGTTTCTTCTTCTTCGGTTTTGGTTTGTTTTGCCAAGTTTCTAGGGATATATGATGTTCCCCTAATACGAGCCGTCGTTATCCACATTGGTTTAGAAAAACCTGGTGGTTTAGAGGTTCCCGGGTCATTGTTACAACTTAAGGACTTCGGGGGTTGACGATACATATAAAGTTCATCGGGGTTGGAATTAGATTTCTCTATTTTTATGCCCTTTCCCTTATTATTTTCTTTTGCCTTTTTAAATTCAGTTGGGGTAATTTCTATAACATCATCGAAATTCTCGTCGGAATCCGATTCATCGGAGAATTGGTAATCCTCCCAATATTTTGCTTCCTTGGCGGAAACACCTTTGACCATAATTAACCTTGGTCGGTTGGTTGAGGATTTTCTTTTACTTAACCGTTTTATTATTTCCCCCACAGGTTCTATTTCTTCATCCGGTTCCGATTCTTCTTCCGGTTCCGATTCTTCTTCCGGTTCCGATTCTTCTTCCGGTTCCGACTCTTCTTCCGGTTCCTCTTCGGGAACTTGTGAATCAGTCCAAGAATCATTCCAATTTACATTTGACTCTTCATTATTATTAGGTGAGTCAATGGGACATGTTCTAGAGGTAGACATCTATCACATAATATAAAACGCGTTAAGAGATTAATATATCACATAATATTCACATGTTAAAAATATATAGTTTCCAACAAAATTTGTTAAGCAATCATTTTTCAAGTAAACACGGTCGAAGTCCAGACTCACTAATGCATCCTAACAAACTAGATAAGATACACTAATGCAAAATTCTGGTTCTCTAAGACCAACGCTCTGATACCAACTGAAATGTCCCGTTCTTATTGATTAAAAACGTTCCATATTAATTGATTTCGTTGCGAGGTTTTGACCTCTATATGAGACGTTTTTCAAAGACTGCATTCATTTTAAAACAAACCATAACCTTTATTTCATCAATAAAGGTTTAAAAAGCTTTACGTAGATTATCAAATAATGATAATCTAAAATATCCTGTTTACACACAACCATTACATAATGGTTTACAATACAAATATGTTACAACAAAATAAGTTTCTTGAATGCAGTTTTTACACAATATCATACAAGCATGGACTCCAAATCTCGTCCTTATTTAAGTATGCGACAGCGGAAGCTCTTAATAATCACCTGAGAATAAACATGCTTAAAACGTCAACAAAAATGTTGGTGAGTTATAGGTTTAACCTATATATATCAAATCATAATAATAGACCACAAGATTTCATATTTCAATACACATCCCATACATAGAGATAAAAATCATTCATATGGTGAACACCTGGTAACCGACATTAACAAGATGCATATATAAGAATATCCCCATCATTCCGGGACACCCTTCGGATATGATATGAATTTCGAAGTACTAAAGCATCCGGTACTTTGGATGGGGCTTGTTGGGCCCGATAGATCTATCTTTAGGATTCGCGTCAATTAGGGTGTCTGTTCCCTAATTCTTAGATTACCAAACTTAATAAAAAGGGTCATATTCGATTTCGATAATTCAACCATAGAATGTAGTTTCACGTACTTGTGTCTATTTTGTAAATCATTTATAAAACCTGCATGTATTCTCATCCCAAAAATATTATATTTTAAAAGTGGGACTATAACTCACTTTCACAGATTTTTACTTCGTCGGGAAGTAAGACTTGGCCACTGATTGATTCACGAACCTATAACAATATATACATATATATCAAAGTATGTTCAAAATATATTTACAACACTTTTAATATATTTTGATGTTTTAAGTTTATTAAGTCAGCTGTCCTCGTTAGTAACCTACAACTAGTTGTCCACAGTTAGATGTACAGAAATAAATCGATAAATATTATCTTGAATCAATCCACGACCCAGTGTATACGTATCTCAGTATTGATCACAACTCAAACTATATATATTTTGGAATCAACCTCAACTCTGTATAGCTAACTCCAACATTCACATATAGAGTGTCTATGGTTGTTCCGAAATATATATAGATGTGTCGACATGATAGGTCGAAACATTGTATACGTGTCTATGGTATCTCAAGATTACATAATATACAATACAAGTTGATTAAGTTAAGGTTGGAATAGATTTGTTACCAATTTTCACGTAGCTAAAATGAGAAAAATTATCCAATCTTGTTTTACCCATAACTTCTTCATTTTAAATCCGTTTTGAGTGAATCAAATTGCTATGGTTTCATATTGAACTCTATTTTATGAATCTAAACAGAAAAAGTATAGGTTTATAGTCGGAAAAATAAGTTACAAGTCGTTTTTGTAAAGGTAGTCATTTTAGTCGAAAGAACGACGTCTAGATGACCATTTTAGAAAACATACTACCACTTTGAGTTTAACCATAATTTTTGGATATAGTTTCATGTTCATAATAAAACTCATTTTCTCAGAATTACAACTATTAAATCAAAGTTTATCATAGTTTTTAATTAACTAACCCAAAACAGCCCGCGGTGTTACTACGACGGCGTAAATCCGATTTTACGGTGTTTTTCGTGTTTCCAGGTTTTAAATCATTAAGTTAGCATATCATACAGATATAGAACATGTGTTTAGTTTATTTTAAAAGTCAAGTTAGAAGGATTAACTTTTGTTTGCGAACAAGTTTAGAATTAACTAAACTATGTTCTAGTGATTACAAGTTTAAACCTTCGAATAAGATAGCTTTATATGTATGAATCGAATGATGTTATGAACATCATTACTACCTTAAGTTCCTTGGATAAACCTACTGGAAAATAGAAAAATGGATCTAGCTTCAATGGATCCTTGGATGGCTCGAAGTTCTTGAAGCAGAATAATGACACGAAAACAAGTTCAAGTAAGATCATCACTTGAAATAAGATTGTTATAGTTATAGAAATTGAACCAAAGTTTGAATATAATTATTACCTTGTATTAGAATGATAACCTACTGTAAGAAACAAAGATTTCTTGAGGTTGGATGTGAAATGTCCCGTTCTTATTGATTAAAAACGTTCCATATTAATTGATTTCGTTGCGAGGTTTTGACCTCTATATGAGACGTTTTTCAAAGACTGCATTCATTTTTAAACAAACCATAACCTTTATTTCATCAATAAAGGTTTAAAAAGCTTTACGTAGATTATCAAATAATGATAATCTAAAATATCCTGTTTACACACGACCATTACATAATGGTTTACAATACAATTATGTTACAACAAAATAAGTTTCTTGAATGCAGTTTTTACACAATATCATACAAGCATGGACTCCAAATCTTGTCCTTATTTAAGTATGCGACAGCGGAAGCTCTTAATAATCACCTGAGAATAAACATGCTTAAAACGTCAACAAAAATGTTGGTGAGTTATAGGTTTAACCTATATATATCAAATCGTAACAATAGACCACAAGATTTCATATTTCAATACACATCCCATACATAGAGATAAAAATCATTCATATGGTGAACACCTGGTAACCGACAATAACAAGATGCATATATAAGAATATCCCCATCATTCCGGGACACCCTTCGGATACGATATAAATTTCGAAGTACTAAAGCATCCGGTACTTTGGATGGGGTTTGTTAGGCCCAATAGATCTATCTTTAGGATTCGCGTCAATTAGGGTGTCTGTTCCCTAATTCTTAGATTACCAGACTTAATAAAAAGGGGCATATTCGATTTTGATAATTCAACCATAGAATGTAGTTTCACGTACTTGTGTCTATTTTGTAAATCATTTATAAAACCTGCATGTATTCTCATCCCAAAAATATTAGATTTTAAAAGTGGGACTATAACTCACTTTCACAGATTTTTACTTCGTCGGGAAGTAAGACTTGGCCACTGGTTGATTCACGAACCTATAACAATATATACATATATATCAAAGTATGTTCAAAATATATTTACAACACTTTTAATATATTTTGATGTTTTAAGTTTATTAAGTCAGCTGTCCTCGTTAGTAACCTACAACTAGTTGTCCACAGTTAGATGTACAGAAATAAATCGATAAATATTATCTTGAATCAATCCACGACCCAGTGTATACGTATCTCAGTATTGATCACAACTCAAACTATATATATTTTGGAATCAACCTCAACCCTGTATAGCTAACTCCAACATTCACATATAGAGTGTCTATGGTTGTTCCGAAATATATATAGATGTGTCGACATGATAGGTCGAAACATTGTATACGTGTCTATGGTATCTCAAGATTACATAATATAGAATACAAGTTGATTAAGTTATGGTTGGAATAGATTTGTTACCAATTTTCACGTAGCTAAAATGAGAAAAATTATCCAATCTTGTTTTACCCATAACTTCTTCATTTTAAATCCGTTTTGAGTGAATCAAATTGCTATGGTTCCATATTGAACTCTATTTTATGAATCTAAACAAAAAAAGTATAGGTTTCTAGTCGAAAAATAAGTTACAAGTCGTTTTTGTAAAGGTAGTCATTTCAGTCGAAAGAACGACGTCTAGATGACCATTTTAGAAAACATACTTCCACTTTGAGTTTAACCATAATTTTTGGATATAGTTTCATGTTCATAATAAAAATCATTTTCTCAGAATAACAACTTTTAAATCAAAGTTTATCATATTTTTTAATTAACTAACCCAAAACAGCCCGCGGTGTTACTACGACGGCGTAAATCCGGTTTTACGGTGTTTTTCGTGTTTCCAGGTTTTAAATCATTAAGTTAGAATATCATATAGATATAGAACATGTGTTTAGTTGATTTTAAAAGTCAAGTTAGAAGGATTAACTTTTGTTTGCGAACAAGTTTAGAATTAACTAAACTATGTTCTAGTGATTACAAGTTTAAACCTTCGAATAAGATAGCTTTATATGTATGAATCGAATGATGTTATGAACATCATTACTACCTTAAGTTCCTTGGATGAACCTACTGGAAAAGAGAAAAATGGATCTAGCTTCAATGGATCCTTGGATGGCTCAAAGTTCTTGAAGCAAAATCATGACACGAAAACAAGTTCAAGTAAGATCATCACTTGAAATAAGATTGTTATAGTTATAGAAATTGAACCAAAGTTTGAATATGATTATTACCTTGTATTAGAATGATAACCTACTGTAAGAAATAAAGATTTCTTGAGGTTGGATGATCACCTTACAAGATTGGAAGTGAGCTAGCAAACTTGAAAGTATTCTTGATTTTATGAAACTAGAACTTTTGGAATTTATGAAGAACACTTAGAACTTGAAGATAGAACTTGAGAGAGTTCAATTAGATGAAGAAAATTGAAGAATGAAAGTGTTTGTAGGTGTTTTTGGTCGTTGGTGTATGGATTAGATATAAAGGATATGTAATTTTGTTTTCATGTAAATAAGTCATGAATGATTACTCATATTTTTGTAATCTTATGAGATATTTCATGCTAGTTGCCAAATGATGGTTCCCACATGTGTTAGGTGACTCACATGGGCTGCTAAGAGCTGATCATTGGAGTGTATATACCAATAGTACATACATCTAAAAGCTGTGTATTGTACGAGTACGAATACGGGTGCATACGAGTAGAATTGTTGATGAAACTGAACGAGAATGTAATTGTAAGCATTTTTGTTAAGTAGAAGTATTTTGATAAGTGTATTGAAGTCTTTCAAAAGTGTATAAATACATATTAAAACACTACATGTATATACATTTTAACTGAGTCGTTAAGTCATCGTTAGTCGTTACATGTAAGTGTTGTTTTGAAACCTTTAGGTTAACGATCTTGTTAAATGTTGTTAACCCAATGTTTATAATATCAAAAGAGATTTTAAATTATTATATTATCATGATATTATGATGTACGAATATCTCTTAATATGATATATATACATTAAATGTCGTTACAACGATAAACGTTACATATATGTCTCGTTTCAAAATCATTAAGTTAGTAGTCTTGTTTTTACATATGTAGTTCATTGTTAATATAATTAATGATATGTTTACTTATCATAATATCATGTTAACTATATATATAACCATATATATGTCATCATATAGTTTTTTTACAAGTTTTAACGTTCGTGAATCACCGGTCAACTTGGGTGGTCAATTGTCTATATGAAACCTATTTCAATTAATCAAGTCTTAATAAGTTTGATTGCTTAACATGTTGGAAACATTTAATCATGTAAACATCAATCTCAATTAATATATATAAACATGGAAAAGTTCGGGTCACTACAGTACCTACCCGTTAAATAAATTTCGTCCCGAAATTTTAAGCTGTTGAAGGTGTTGACGAATCTTCTGGAAATAGATGCGGGTATTTCTTCTTCATCTGATCTTCACGCTCCCAGGTGAACTCGGGTCCTCTACGAGCATTCCATCGAACCTTAACAATTGGTATCTTGTTTTGCTTAAGTCTTTTAACCTCACGATCCATTATTTCGACGGGTTCTTCGATGAATTGGAGTTTTTCGTTGATTTGGATTTCATCTAACGGAATAGTGAGATCTTCTTTAGCAAAACATTTCTTCAAATTCGAGACGTGGAAAGTGTTATGTACAGCCGCGAGTTGTTGAGGTAACTCAAGTCGGTAAGCTACTGGTCCGACACGATCAATAATCTTGAATGGTCCAATATACCTTGGATTTAATTTCCCTCGTTTACCAAATCGAACAACGCCTTTCCAAGGTGAAACTTTAAGCATGACCATCTCTCCAATTTCAAATTCTATATCTTTTCTTTTAATGTCAGCGTAGCTCTTTTGTCGACTTTGGGCGGTTTTCAACCGTTGTTGAATTTGGATGATCTTCTCGGTAGTTTCTTGTATAATCTCCGGACCCGTAATCTGTCTATCCCCCACCTCACTCCAACAAATCGGAGACCTGCACTTTCTACCATAAAGTGCTTCAAACGGCGCCATCTCAATGCTTGAATGGTAGCTGTTGTTGTAGGAAAATTCTGCTAACGGTAGATGTCGATCCCAACTGTTTCCGAAATCAATAACACATGCTCGTAGCATGTCTTCAAGCGTTTGTATCGTCCTTTCGCTCTGCCCATCAGTTTGTGGATGATAGGCAGTACTCATGTCTAGACGAGTTCCTAATGCTTGCTGTAATGTCTGCCAGAATCTTGAAATAAATCTGCCATCCCTATCAGAGATAATAGAGATTGGTATTCCATGTCTGGAGACGACTTCCTTCAAATACAGTCGTGCTAACTTCTCCATCTTGTCATCTTCTCTTATTGGTAGGAAGTGTGCTGATTTGGTGAGACGATCAACTATTACCCAAATAGTATCAAAACCACTTGCAGTCCTTGGCAATTTAGTGATGAAATCCATGGTAATGTTTTCCCATTTCCATTCCGGGATTTCGGGTTGTTGAAGTAGACCTGATGGTTTCTGATGCTCAGCTTTGACCTTAGAACACGTCAAACATTCTCCTACGTATTTAGCAACATCGGCTTTCATACCCGGCCACCAAAAATGTTTCTTGAGATCCTTGTACATCTTCCCCGTTCCAGGATGTATTGAGTATCTGGTTTTATGAGCTTCTCTAAGTACCATTTCTCTCATATCTCCAAATTTTGGTACCCAAATCCTTTCAGCCCTATACCGGGTTCCGTCTTCCCGAATATTAAGATGCTTTTCCGATCCTTTGGGTATTTCATCCTTTAAATTTCCCTCTTTTAAAACTCCTTGTTGCGCCTCCTTTATTTGAGTAGTAATGTTATTATAAATCATTATATTCATAGATTTTACTCGAATGGGTTCTCTATCCTTCCTGCTCAAGGCATCGGCTACCACATTTGCCTTCCCCGGGTGGTAACGAATCTCAAAATCGTAATCATTCAATAATTCAATCCACCTACGCTGCCTCATATTCAGTTGTTTCTGATTAAATATGTGTTGAAGACTTTTGTGGTCGGTATATATAATACTTTTGACCCCATATAAGTAGTGCCTCCAAGTCTTTAATGCAAAAACAACCGCGCCTAATTCCAAATCATGCGTCGTATAATTTTGTTCGTGAATCTTCAATTGTCTAGACGCATAAGCAATCACCTTCGTTCGTTGCATTAATACACAACCGAGACCTTGCTTTGATGCGTCACAATAAATCACAAAATCATCATTCCCTTCAGGCAATGACAATATAGGTGCCGTAGTTAGCTTTTTCTTCAATAACTGAAACGCTTTCTCTTGTTCATCAAGTGCTTGAATGCTGACCACGGTAGTGCGTACGCATCATCTTGTCCCACTTGCTCTAGATAGGTATTCCACCATGTTAATGCAGAACCTGTGAAGGTATGCGTAGCGTACTTCACTTTGTCCTCTTCAGTACACTTACTTATGGCAAACACCGATTCAACCTTCTCGGTCCACCGTTTCAATCCGATCGGTCCTTCGGTTCCATCAAATTCTAAAGGTTTGCAGGCAGTGAATTCTTTGTAGGTGCATCCTACACGATTTCCTGTACTGCTAGATCCAAGGTTATTGTTGGTATGTAGCGCAGCCTGTACTGCGGCTATGTTTGAAGCTAGAAAAGTACGGAATTCCTCTTCATTCATATTCACGGTGTGTCGAGTAGTCGGTGCCATTTCCTTCAAAATAGTTAAATGGAACAAGTTAATCATACAGAATATTAAGAGTAGTTAATAGTATTTCGTAGCATAATATGAACTCATTTATAAAAGCTTTTTCTTCATATTAGCGTTTTATAAGTTTAAATTCGGGTAGTACCTACCCGTTAAGTTCATACTTAGTAGCTAATATACAATTCAACTACTACAATTCTATATGAAAAACTGATTATAATAATATTTCGCGTTCAAACTTTTATACAATATTTTACAAACTTACAATACCGCTTATTTTACATAAAGCATGAAATATAGCACACAATAACTTTGATACAAGATAGTTGTGAAGACAATTCTAGCTAGTACACAAGTCGTTCAGCAAAGGCAATAAAGACACGTAATTCATACGTCCAGAAACAAGTCATGCATTCTGGTTTTACTAGGACTACTTCCCATCCTTGGTCTTGTGCAACATAACCGTTATGGCCGTTGATAAGACAGCGTGTTGTAACGTCATCAAAGGGACGAGGGTTACGTAATGTCCAACAGTCCCGTAATAATCTAAAAACCTCATTTCTTACCCCAATTACCGACTCCGTCACTTGTGGAAACGTTTTGTTTAATAGTTGTAGCCCGATGTTCTTGTTCTCACTTTGGTGAGAAGCGAACATTACTAATCCGTAAGCATAACATGCTTCTTTATGTTGCATGTTAGCCGCTTTTTCTAAATCACGAAGTCCAATATTCGGATATATTGAGTCAAAATAATTTCTTAACCCGTTGCGTAAAATAGCATTTGGGTTCCCCGCAATATATGCGTCAAAGTAAACACATCGTAACTTATGGGTTTCCCAATGTGATATCCCCCATCTTTCAAACGAAAGTCTCTTATAAACCAAGACATTCTTGGAACGTTCTTCGAATGTCTTACAAACTGATCTCGCCTTAAATAGTTGTGCCGAAGAATTCTGGCCGACTCTAGACAAGATTTCATCAATCATGTCTCCGGGTAGGTCTCTTAAAATATTGGGTTGTCTATCCATTTTGTGTTTTTAAACTGTAAAATAGACAAGAGTTAGATTCATAAAAAAAATACTTATTAATACAAGCAATTTTTACATATATCATAAAGCATAAGAACACTATATTCCATATATTACACCACACGAATACAACTATCTTATTCCGACTCGCTTGTTTCTTTTTCTTCGGTTTTGGTTCGTTTTGTCAAGTTTCTAGGGATATATGATGTTCCCCTAATACGAGCCGTAATTTTCCACATTGGTTTAGAAAAACCTGGTGGTTTAGAGGTTCCCGGGTCATTGTTACAACTTAAGGACTTCGGGGGTTGACGATACATATAAAGTTCATCGGGGTTGGAATTAGATTTCTCTATTTTTATGCCCTTTCCCTTATTATTTTCTTTTGCCTTTTTAAATTCAGTTGGGGTAATTTCTATAACATCATCGGAATTCTCGTCGGAATCCGATTCATCGGAGAATTGGTAATCCTCCCAATATTTTGCTTCCTTGGCGGAAACACCATTGACCATAATTAACCTTGGTCGGTTGGTTGAGGATTCTCTTTTACTTAACCGTTTTATTATTTCCCCCACCGGTTCTATTTCTTCATCCGGTTCCGATTCTTCTTCCGGTTCCGATTCTTCTTCCGGTTCCGACTCTTCTTCCGGTTCCTCTTCGGGAACTTGTGAATCAGTCCACAAATCATTCCAATTTACATTTGACTCTTCATTATTATTAGGTGAGTCAATGGGACTTGTTCTAGAGGTAGACATCTATCACATAATATCAAACACGTTAAGAGATTAATATATCACATAATATTCATATGTTAAAAATATATAGTTTCCAACAAAAATGTTAAGCAATCATTTTTAAAGAAAACACGGTCGAAGTCCAGACTCACTAATGCATCCTAACAAACTCGATAAGACACACTAATGCAAATTTTCTGGTTCTCTAAGACCAACGCTCGGATACCAACTGAAATGTCCCGTTCTTATTGATTAAAAACGTTCCATATTAATTGATTTCGTTGCGAGGTTTTGACCTCTATATGAGACGTTTTTCAAAGACTGCATTCATTTTTAAACAAACCATAACCTTTATTTCATCAATAAAGGTTTAAAAAGCTTTACGTAGATTATCAAATAATGATAATCTAAAATATCCTGTTTACACACGACCATTACATAATGGTTTACAATACAATTATGTTACAACAAAATAAGTTTCTTGAATGCAGTTTTTACACAATATCATACAAGCATGGACTCCAAATCTTGTCCTTATTTAAGTATGCGACAGCGGAAGCTCTTAATAATCACCTGAGAATAAACATGCTTAAAACGTCAACAAAAATGTTGGTGAGTTATAGGTTTAACCTATATATATCAAATCGTAACAATAGACCACAAGATTTCATATTTCAATACACATCCCATACATAGAGATAAAAATCATTCATATGGTGAACACCTGGTAACCGACAATAACAAGATGCATATATAAGAATATCCCCATCATTCCGGGACACCCTTCGGATACGATATAAATTTCGAAGTACTAAAGCATCCGGTACTTTGGATGGGGTTTGTTAGGCCCAATAGATCTATCTTTAGGATTCGCGTCAATTAGGGTGTCTGTTCCCTAATTCTTAGATTACCAGACTTAATAAAAAGGGGCATATTCGATTTTGATAATTCAACCATAGAATGTAGTTTCACGTACTTGTGTCTATTTTGTAAATCATTTATAAAACCTGCATGTATTCTCATCCCAAAAATATTAGATTTTAAAAGTGGGACTATAACTCACTTTCACAGATTTTTACTTCGTCGGGAAGTAAGACTTGGCCACTGGTTGATTCACGAACCTATAACAATATATACATATATATCAAAGTATGTTCAAAATATATTTACAACACTTTTAATATATTTTGATGTTTTAAGTTTATTAAGTCAGCTGTCCTCGTTAGTAACCTACAACTAGTTGTCCACAGTTAGATGTACAGAAATAAATCGATAAATATTATCTTGAATCAATCCACGACCCAGTGTATACGTATCTCAGTATTGATCACAACTCAAACTATATATATTTTGGAATCAACCTCAACCCTGTATAGCTAACTCCAACATTCACATATAGAGTGTCTATGGTTGTTCCGAAATATATATAGATGTGTCGACATGATAGGTCGAAACATTGTATACGTGTCTATGGTATCTCAAGATTACATAATATAGAATACAAGTTGATTAAGTTATGGTTGGAATAGATTTGTTACCAATTTTCACGTAGCTAAAATGAGAAAAATTATCCAATCTTGTTTTACCCATAACTTCTTCATTTTAAATCCGTTTTGAGTGAATCAAATTGCTATGGTTCCATATTGAACTCTATTTTATGAATCTAAACAAAAAAAGTATAGGTTTCTAGTCGAAAAATAAGTTACAAGTCGTTTTTGTAAAGGTAGTCATTTCAGTCGAAAGAACGACGTCTAGATGACCATTTTAGAAAACATACTTCCACTTTGAGTTTAACCATAATTTTTGGATATAGTTTCATGTTCATAATAAAAATCATTTTCTCAGAATAACAACTTTTAAATCAAAGTTTATCATATTTTTTAATTAACTAACCCAAAACAGCCCGCGGTGTTACTACGACGGCGTAAATCCGGTTTTACGGTGTTTTTCGTGTTTCCAGGTTTTAAATCATTAAGTTAGAATATCATATAGATATAGAACATGTGTTTAGTTGATTTTAAAAGTCAAGTTAGAAGGATTAACTTTTGTTTGCGAACAAGTTTAGAATTAACTAAACTATGTTCTAGTGATTACAAGTTTAAACCTTCGAATAAGATAGCTTTATATGTATGAATCGAATGATGTTATGAACATCATTACTACCTTAAGTTCCTTGGATGAACCTACTGGAAAAGAGAAAAATGGATCTAGCTTCAATGGATCCTTGGATGGCTCAAAGTTCTTGAAGCAAAATCATGACACGAAAACAAGTTCAAGTAAGATCATCACTTGAAATAAGATTGTTATAGTTATAGAAATTGAACCAAAGTTTGAATATGATTATTACCTTGTATTAGAATGATAACCTACTGTAAGAAATAAAGATTTCTTGAGGTTGGATGATCACCTTACAAGATTGGAAGTGAGCTAGCAAACTTGAAAGTATTCTTGATTTTATGAAACTAGAACTTTTGGAATTTATGAAGAACACTTAGAACTTGAAGATAGAACTTGAGAGAGTTCAATTAGATGAAGAAAATTGAAGAATGAAAGTGTTTGTAGGTGTTTTTGGTCGTTGGTGTATGGATTAGATATAAAGGATATGTAATTTTGTTTTCATGTAAATAAGTCATGAATGATTACTCATATTTTTGTAATCTTATGAGATATTTCATGCTAGTTGCCAAATGATGGTTCCCACATGTGTTAGGTGACTCACATGGGCTGCTAAGAGCTGATCATTGGAGTGTATATACCAATAGTACATACATCTAAAAGCTGTGTATTGTACGAGTACGAATACGGGTGCATACGAGTAGAATTGTTGATGAAACTGAACGAGAATGTAATTGTAAGCATTTTTGTTAAGTAGAAGTATTTTGATAAGTGTATTGAAGTCTTTCAAAAGTGTATAAATACATATTAAAACACTACATGTATATACATTTTAACTGAGTCGTTAAGTCATCGTTAGTCGTTACATGTAAGTGTTGTTTTGAAACCTTTAGGTTAACGATCTTGTTAAATGTTGTTAACCCAATGTTTATAATATCAAAAGAGATTTTAAATTATTATATTATCATGATATTATGATGTACGAATATCTCTTAATATGATATATATACATTAAATGTCGTTACAACGATAAACGTTACATATATGTCTCGTTTCAAAATCATTAAGTTAGTAGTCTTGTTTTTACATATGTAGTTCATTGTTAATATAATTAATGATATGTTTACTTATCATAATATCATGTTAACTATATATATAACCATATATATGTCATCATATAGTTTTTTTACAAGTTTTAACGTTCGTGAATCACCGGTCAACTTGGGTGGTCAATTGTCTATATGAAACCTATTTCAATTAATCAAGTCTTAATAAGTTTGATTGCTTAACATGTTGGAAACATTTAATCATGTAAACATCAATCTCAATTAATATATATAAACATGGAAAAGTTCGGGTCACTACAGGATGATCACCTTACAAGATTGGAAGTGAGCTAGCAAACTTGAAAGTATTCTTGATTTTATGAAACTAGAACTTTTGGAATTTATGAAGAACACTCAGAACTTGAAGATAGAACTTGAGAGAGATCAATTAGATGAAGAAAATTGAAGAATGAAAGTGTTTGTAGGTGTTTTTGGTCGTTGGTGTATGGATTAGATATAAAGGATATGTAATTTTGTTTTCATGTAAATAAGTCATGAATGATTACTCATATTTTTGTAATTTTATGAGATATTTCATGCTAGTTGCCAAATGATGGTTCCCACATGTGTAAGGTGACTCACATGGGCTGCTAAGAGCTGATAATTGGAGTGTATATACCAATAGTACATACATCTAAAAGCTGTGTATTGTACGAGTACGAATACAGGTGCATACGAGTAGAATTGTTGATGAAACTGAACGAGGATGTAATTGTAAGCATTTTTGTTAAGTAGAAGTATTTTGATAAGTGTATTGAAGTCTTTCAAAAGTGTATAAATACATATTAAAACACTACATGTATATACATTTTAACTGAGTCGTTAAGTCATCGTTAGTCGTTACATGTAAATGTTGTTTTGAAACCTTTAGGTTAACGATCTTGTTAAATGTTGTTAACCCAATGTTTATAATATCAAAAGAGATTTTAAATTATTATATTATCATGATATTATGATGTACGAATATCTCTTAATATGATATATATACATTAAATGTCGTTACAACGATAATCGTTACATATATGTCTCGTTTCAAAATCATTAAGTTAGTAGTCTTGTTTTTACATATGTAGTTCATTGTTAATATACTTAATGATATGTTTACTTATCATAATATCATGTTAACTATATATATAACCATATATATGTCATCATATAGTTTTTACAAGTTTTAACGTTCGTGAATCACCGGTCAACTTAGGTGGTCAATTGTCTATATGAAACCTATTTCAATTAATCAAGTCTTAACAAGTTTGATTGCTTAACATGTTGGAAACATTTAATCATGTAAATATCAATCTCAATTAATATATATAAACATGGAAAAGTTCGGGTCACTACAGTTTATTACTTGGAGCTTATTAAAATCATAAGCTCAAGCTCCCATAAGCTCCCATAAACTCTCATAGGGTGTGTTTGGATGAAAGTAGCTGGAGCTGGAGCTGGAGCTGGAGCTTATGAGATGGAGCTGGAGCTGGAGCTTATTTTTTAAGTTGGTAGCTGGAGCTTATTATTTTTTATAAGTGTTTGGTAAACTAGCTGGAGCATATTTTTCAGTTCATAAGCTCTACTTTTTTTCATAAGCTAGTAAAAGTAGCTTATTTTTTCAGAGCTTATAATTTTCATAAGCTCTACTTTTTTTGGTTTACCAAACGAAGCTTATGACCTAGAGCTTATTAAAATTATTAGCTCAAGCTCCTATAAGCTCCCGTAAGCTTCAAGAAGCTCGTCACCTAAACACACCCATAAGCTCCTGCGCCAAACACACCCTAAACCAAACTCCATGAATTCTTTTGAGCAGTTTTTGTATAAGCTTCTAGAGTATTCGGTCACATCCATTTGCAAAATGTGCTCATTCTTCTGTGCTAACAACTCTTGTGTCTGCAAGATCACCCTTGTTAATATAAGATTATAAGCATAACACAAATGTTCGTTTACGTGATTCCTAGCATCCTCCAAACAGCTAGCGAGATGATCAAAAGTTTCCCTCTTTAAGCAATAAAAATATGGTACCTTTTAGAAACAGGGGCTCAAAAAAACATAAACCTCTAAGATGTACAGCAAGACCATATTCGCTTCCTTTATAGCCTAACATATAATAAGTAACAAATAGTATAATATCGTATTTGTATAGGCATTAAAAATGAAACATCGAGAGCCATGTATAAAAGGAAAGGTTAAAACGAGGATTCAAAGGAGATGAAAATGGACATAAACAACCGTGTCTCGCATCTGCAAGTTTATAGGTTTGTTTCATAACCAATTGTCAAATCATGAACATGCTCAACACATTTGTCCATGAACTGCAAGAAGTGAACTGCAAGAAGAACGCAATTTTTCTAACCCCTACATTATATTATACTAAAATACTAATTAGCATGAGGAGTCACCGTTCACAGGGTTAGTATTGTCCTTTTAACAACTTGACAAGGGTAATCAGGTAATTACAACAGTTTTATGCCCCATTTTAGCTCAACCAGGATACTTTAACCACCACTCACTAACACCATTTTTTCCTCTCAGCCCCTCAACAAACCACAGTCAACTACCTACAACTACCTGCAACCACCATTATTTTCTGGTGACACCCACGACCACCGTTAATCTCTGTCCTATTTCCCTTGCCCATTTTTGTCTCCTGTCACCAGCACCCACAACCACCTTCGCCCACCACCGCCTACCAGCTTCGGCTACCACCACTGAACACCTCGAAGTCTGCCAACAACCAGTACCCACCTTGTTAAGATATTGATGTTTTTCTAGAATATTCTATAATTAGTTAAATAGATATTTGTAAAAAAAATACCTAGATATTATAAACAAAAATATCTAGATATTATAAATAAAAATATCTAGATATTTCTAATAAATAAATATCTAGATATTATTTACAAAAAATATCTAGATATTTATATCAAAATATATAGATATTTTAACTCACATTGTAAGCCTATAAATAGGCATAAGGTGTTAGCATTTGAACAATAACACAAACACACATTCATAACACAATTCTAAATCAATAAAATTATTTCTTTCTAAACAACAAATCTTCAATATTTCTCTTATAAACATCCCCTCAAAACATTCAAACATCAAAACTAATCAACACTTCTAATTAATCAAAACACTACAACTAATTCTTACAAGTGGTATCAGAGCCATTTTGGGCGTTCGTTCGAATACACCATAACTACCGTCGGTGCATACAATATTCCCGTCCCCGTTTTGATGGCGACAACTATGATTTTTGGAGTATCCGAATGAACACATATTTCCAAGCACAAAGCTTGTGGGATATTGTCGAAGTCGGGTTTATAACTCCGAAAGACGTCGAAACTCTGTCTGCAGAAGAACAAGAAAAATACAACAAAAATGTAGTCAGAAATGCTGCAGCTCTAGGCTACATTCAACAAGCCTTGTGACGCCCCGTACAAAACCATCGTGTACGGTTCATCAACAACAGGATCATTACAAAGTCAAACACTATATGCTGTTTGAAAACCAGTTTTACATTCATAAAAAGATAGCATTTTACAAAAGATAACATGCTTCCTATGAATAGAAGCGTTAACATAAGTATGTGACCCAAAGGTCATTACAAAGCCATTGTTTGAAAATAACGTAAGTTAAGAATGCAAAATAAAAGTTCCATGATTGAGACATCTCTAAGTAATGCAGCGGAAATCTAACACAGCAGGTCCATAACAGCAAGTCTATAACACCAAGAGAGCAAGTCTAACAGCGGAAGCAACAACGTCTAAGCACCTGAGAAATACACGCTTAAAAAGTCAACACGAATGTTGGTGAGCTGTAGTTTGTTTGTTAACAGTAATGTAATGTAGACCACGAGTTATCGTATTCAAAACAGTATGAAAAGTATATGCTTATCCTTGGGCACCCGGTAACTAACTTAACGTAATAATAATACATTACCCCCTAAAAGTACACTTGGCGAGTGCGTATGTTCTCAAAGTATTAAATACCCGTTAAATGCTAGCGCGACTAGCCCGAGTGGGGATGTCAAACCCTATGGATCCATATCTAAGATTCTAGTCTATCGGTTCAAAACTAATAGTTAAACGTTACCGTGCTAAGGGGAAAGTTTATGCCGTTATATAACCCACACATATGTAAAGTTTGAGTACTCGTGTTAAGTAAGTAAAACATAAAAAGCGCATGTATTCTCAGTCCCAAAAATAGTATAAGTAAAAAGGGATGCTATAACTCGCAGTGAAATGATGTGGTAAAGTCGGCATGTAAAGTATGCAAGTAGTAAGTCGGTCCGAAAGGTCGTCAACCTAAGTCAAAGGTTACTAGGTCAGTATATGGTCCCAAAAGGTTTAAAAGTAAATAAATTAAGTCTAAAGTATCATCATCATCAACATCATACGTAAAAATTAAAGTAAGTTTTCAATCAAGAATAGAGATCGAAACAAAGGCTGACTTCGTTCAACTTCTACGACCTCTATACAAACTGAAATGACATGAGACCAGTGGTCAAGGCTCCGTATATGAGTCCTCTAACCGCTGACCAATTTTCAGAACCTAACTCATCTTCGTTTGACCGTGGCGACGGTTTAAGTGCGAGTAGGTCAGAAATTTTAGCACAACATTACAATGGCGTAGTGACTTTCGGAAGGCCATAAATCCTAAACCGTATATCGGATTGAGTCGAGGCCTAAACGAAAAGTCATCTAATCGAAACGAACTAACTGAAAATCAAATTTCCAGATGCCCAGGAGTCAGATCAGACCCCAAAAACAGTAAACAAGTGCTCCGGTGGGTTTCTTGGTGCTTGATGCTCATCACGGTTCTCATCCTTGATGCTTGTAGCTTCAAGTGTACAACTCATTGATGGGTTAGCATCACTTTGACCAAGATTCAACCATAAACACACAATATGTTAAGACTAACTAAGAATACAACTCACTTAAGAGTTTTAGAAGGATGATGAACCAATGTTACATCATATTCTTAGTCTTAACTCAAATACAAGTTCTATTTACAACTAAAGCTACAAACTTTACTTCAATCAAACAAGTATGAACACAATCTTGATCAAATAAAGTAATGGAACCCTAACCTAGAGAGATTGGATCCTTTTCACACAAGTTATGAGATTACAAAGCTAGAAAGCTTGAATCTTTGGTGTTCTTGAAGATCTTGAAGCATAAAGCTTAGATCTTTAAGTTACATGAAGACCACAAATACAATCTTTATAACAAAATAATGGGATCATAAGTTAGAGAACTAAGATCCAACAAAAGAAATGAAGATTCAAAGCTAGAAAGCTTGAATCTTGGTTGTTCTTGAAGATCTTGAAGCATAAAGCTTGAATCTTTAAGTTACATGAAGATTACAAACACAAGTTTGAATCTTTATAACAAAATAACAAGATTAAAGCTAAAAGATTTAGATCTACAAATAAGTGAAGATTCAAAGCTAGAAAGCTTGAATCTTCCATGTTCTTGAAGGATTTAAATCCATGTTTGAATCTACAAGATATAACAAGATCAAAAAGCTAACAAGCAAGATCTTATGAAGATGATGATGATTTCGTGGAAGAGAAGAGAAGAAGAAGAAGAAGAAGAAGAAGAAGAAGAAGAAGAATAAGAAGAAGAAGAAGAAGAAGAAGAAGAAGAAGAAGAAGAAGAAGAAGAAGAAGAAGAAGAAGAAGAAGAAGAAGAAGAAGAAGAAGAAGAAGAAAATCAAAAACTTACAAGTTTTAGGGTGAGAAAGACTAGAGAGAAAATAAGAGAACAAGTGTGTGTAAATTGCAAATGAGATCAAGTGTAAAATGGGTGAAATAATACTTGTATTTATATGTGGTGAGGTGAGGGTGGGGTGATGGTGGCCGTGGGTTGTATGGGGGGACAAGGGGGACACCTTTTTGCTTTTTGGTTAATGGTTGTCTAAAGTTGGTGCTTATGTTAGGATCTCATGCAACATTAAGGATAATGGTAAACAAAAATGCTAGCATGTTCCCTCTAATAAATGGGCATTTGTCTTACATTATTATGGGTCACTAGTCATTAATAATTGGGCTAATTAAATAGTCAACTAACTAGTGTAGGGTGGGCTTAAGTCCATCAAGGTAGAAAGTCCAACAAGACTAACTAGTATACTCTAGTAAATTACTAAGCGTAATTAAGCATCCAAAAACCCAAGTAATTGTTATTATAAAATAACAATTAGTATTTCGTAGTCATAATATTCCGATTACGATAACAGTTAAAAGTGTACACAGTAGTTTGTTTTAAACGTTAAGTGACACTAACGGTCATAAAGGCTTCCGGGGATCAAGTTAAGTAACATACATACTTAATGACACGTTTTAACATATAAATGAAAGTAATCAACATGTAGGGAGTTTTCAGAGTATAATATAGCTCAGTACGCACAAATACGCAGTTTCGTGAAAGCACAAAGCACAAAAGCAAGTCGAAAAAGTCGGGTCGTTACAAGCCTTGACACCATCTATCTTTCCAAGAATCATGGGAGCTACGACAGCCAAAGAGGCGTGGAAGATCCTTCAAGAAGAATTTCAAGGAAATGTCAAGGTGAGATCCGTCAAACTCCTAACTCTAAGAAGAGATTTTGAAAATTTAAATATGAAAGACACTGAGACAGTAAAAGATTACTATTCTAGAATTAAAGAAATAGTAAATCAAATGAGAGCCTACGGAGATAACATAACTGATAAGAGGATAGTAGAAAAAATACTTATCAGTATGACAGAAAAATATGATCATGTCATTACCGCTATTGAAGAGTCAAAAGACATCGAGACTCTGTCAGTAACGGAATTAGTTGGCTCTCTAGAAGCATACGAGGCTAGACTGAGTCGGCGTAGTGAAAACTCACTCGAGAGTGCTTTTCAGTCTAAACTCAAAATAAGGTCTCAGATATCTAATAATGGGGGAAAAAGAAATCTTGAAGAAAATTCGAGAGGAGGAGAAAAACCTAGAATCGGGTACGAACAAAGAAGAAAAAGCTACCCTCCATGTGGTATCTGCAAAAAGACAAACCACTTGGAGAAAGATTGTTTTCACAAAGGGAAGACGCAATGCAATAATTGTAAAAGATTTGGACATCTAGAAAAAGATTGCCGTTTGAAACAAAATCATAGGGCAAACTACACAGAAGAAAATGAAGATATACCGGAGAAAAACCAGCTATTCTATGCCTGCCATGTTGCGAATGAACAAAGAGACCACACTTGGTTCATCGACAGTGGGTGCAACAATCACATGACAGGAGATGAGAAGCTATTTGATAGTATCAACACCTCCGTCAAGTCTCGCATCAAACTTGGGAATGGAGCGCTTGTTGACACTTAAGGCAAAGGTACAATAACAGTTCAAACTAACAACTGCACTCGATCTGTTAATGACGTTCTTCTAGTACCAAGCTTAGCAAGTAACTTGCTAAGTGTTGGACAAATGATGGAGCACGGATACTCTTTACTCTTCGAAGATAAATCATGTGTTATTCGTGACAAGAAAAACAACTATAAATTAATAGCCGAAGTACCAATGGAGAACCGCAACTTTCCACTTCGTTGGCAGTACATCAGAGACACGGCCATGAAAGTTCAAGTTTAAGAATCATGGCTATGGCATCGAAGATTTGGCCACTTTAACTTTCACGCACTAAAAATCCTCCAACGGAAGAATATGATGAGAGACTTGCCTAACATAGAAGAAATCACTGACACGTGTGACAGCTATATGATGGGCAAGCAACATCGAAAACCTTTCCCTCGTGACAAAGCTTGGAGAGCGAAAGGTATACTTGAGTTGGTGCACACTTGAACTGTCCCGTTCATATTGATTATAAACGTTCCATATTAATTGATTTCGTTGCGAGGTTTTGACCTCTATATGGGACGTTTTTCAAAGACTGCATTCGTTTTTAAAACAAACCATAACCTTTATTTTATCGACAAGGTTAAAAAGTCACCACCTAGATTATCCATAAATGATAATCTAAAAATATCACACTTACACACTACCAATACATATTGGTTTACAATATTAATATGTTACAACAAAGTAAATCTCGAATGCAGTTTTAAACAATATAATACAAACATGCTGACACCAAATCTTGTCCATAATTTAGCATGCAACAGCGGAAGCTCTTAATAATCACCTGAGAATAAACATGCTTTAAACATCAACAAAAATGTTGGTGAGTTATAGGTTTAACCTATATATTTATCAAATCGTAATAATATACCACAAGATTTCATATTTCAATATACATCCCATACATAGAGATAAAAATCATTCATATGGTGAACACATGGTAACCGACATTAACAAGATGCATATAAGAATATCCCCTATCATTCCGGAAAATCCTTCGGACATGATAAAAACGAATTCGAAGTACTAAAGCATCCGGTACTTTGGATGGGGTTCGTTAGGCCCAATATATCTATCTTTAGGATTCGCCTCAATTAGTAGATCGGTTTACTAATTCTTAGGATACCAAGCAAAAGGGGCATATTCGGCTTCGATCATTCAACCATATAATGTAGTTTAAATTACTTGTGTCTATTTCGTAAAACATTTATAAAACTGCATGTATTCTCATCCCAAAATATTAGATTTTAAAAGTGGGACTATAACTCACTTTCACAGATTTTTACTTCGTCGGGAAGTAAGACTTGGCCACTGGTCGATTCACGAACCTATAACAAATATGTACATATATATCAAAGTATGTTCAAAATATATTTACAACATTTTTAATACATTTTGATGTTTTAAGTTTATTAAGTCAGCTGTCCTCGTTAGTAACCTACAACTAGTTGTCCATAGTTAGATGTACAGAAATAAATTGATATATATTATCTTGAATCAATCCATGACCCAGTGTATACACGTCTCAGGCTAGATCACAACTCAAAGTATATATATTTTTGGAATCAACCTCAACCCTGTATAGCTAACTCAAACATTACTACATATAGAGTGTCTATGGTTGTTCCAAATTATATATATATGGGTCGATATGATATGTCAAAACATTTGCATACGTGTCTATGGTATCCCAAGATTATATAATATATTAGAATATATGTATAATACAATATAAGTTAGCTAGGATATAATATAGATTTGTTACCAATTTTCACATAGCTACAACAAGAAAAATTATCCAATCTTATTTTACCCATAACTTCTTCGTTTTAAATCCGTTTTGAGTGATTCAAGTTGCTATGGTTTCATATTGAACTTAAGTTTATGAATATAAATAGAAAAAGTATAAGTTTATAATTGAAAATACAGATTACAAGTCATTTTTGTAAAGGTAGTCATTTCAGTCGAAAGAACGACGTCTTGATGACCTTTTTGAAAAACATACTTTCACTTTGAGTTTAACCATGATTTTTGGATATAGTTTCATGTTCATAAGAAAAATCATTTTCCCAGAAGAACAACTTTTAAAAAAAAGTTTATCATAGTTTTTAATTAACTAACCCAAAACAGCCCGCGGTGTTACTACGACGGCGTATATCCTGTTTTACGGTGTTTTTCGTGTTTTCAGGTTTTAAATCATTAAGTTAGTATATCATATAGATATAGAACATGTGTTTAGTTGATTTTAAAAGTCAAGTTAGAAGGATTAACTTTTGTTTGCGAACAAGTTTAGAATTAACTAAACTATGTTCTAGTGATTACAAGTTTAAACCTTCGAATAAGGTAGTTTTATATATATGAATCGAATGATGTTATGAACATCATTACTACCTCGGGTTTTGTGGATAAACCTACTGGAAATGAGAAAAGTAGATCTAGCTTCAAAAGATCCTTGGATGGCCTGAAAGTTCTTGAAGTAGAATCATGACACGAAAACAAATTCAAGTAAGATTTCCACTCGAAATAAGATTGTTATAGTTATAGAAATTGAATCAAAGTTTGAATATGAGTATTACCTTATATTATAAAGATATCTTACTGTAAATAAGAAAGAATTCTTGAGGTTGGATGATCACTCAAAGTGGATTTGCAATATTGGAAGTAAGCTAGCAAACTTGGAAGTGTTGTTGGTGTGTTCTTGAGTAGTTATTTTATAACTTGGTTTATGTATGGATTTATAAGCTAGATTGAGCTCGATTTTGTTGAAGATGATGAAGAACACTTAGAATAAAGTAAGAACACTTGAGAGAGTAATTTGATTCAAGAAAAATTGAAAATGAATGTGTTTGTGTACTCCTCCATTCACGTGAACTTTCATCCTCCATATAGGCTCCATTAGTTTGTTATTTTGTGAGATATTTCATGCTAGATGTTAAATTATGGTTCCCACATGGTTAGGTAACTCACATGGGCTGCTAAGAGCTGATCATTGGAGTGTATATACCAATAGTAAATACATTTAGAAGCTGTGCATTGTACGAGTACAAATACGAGTGCATACGAGTAGAATTGTTGATGAAAATGAATGAGGATGTAATTGTAATCATTTTTGTTAAGTAGAAGTACTTTGATAAGTGTCTTAAAGTCTTTCAAAAGTGTATGAATACATATTAAAACACTACATGTATATACATTTTAACTGAGTCGTTAAGTCATCATTAGTCGTTACATGTAAGTGTTGTTTTGAAACCTTTAAGTTAACGATCTTGTTAAATGTTGTTAACCCATTGTTTATTATATCAAATGAGATGTTAAATTATTATATTATCATGATAATATGATGTATTAATATATCTTAATATGATATATATACATTTAAATGTCGTTAGAACGATAATCGTTACATATATGTCTCGTTTCGAAACCCTTAAGTTAGTAGTCTTGTTTTTACATATGTAGTTCATTATTAATATACTTAATGAGATACATACTTATCATAATGTCATGTTAACTATATATATATCCATATATATGTCATCATATAGTTTTTACAAGTTTGTAACGTTCGTGAATCGCTGGTCAATTTGGGTGTTCAATTGTCTATATGAAACCTATTTCAATTAATCACGTCTTAACAAGTTTGATTGCTTAACATGTTGGAAATACTTAATCATGTAAATATCAATTTAATTTAATATATATAAACATGAAAAAGGTCGGGTCACAACAGTACCTACCCGTTAAATAAATTTCGTCCCGAAATTTTAAGAAATTGGAGGTGTTGACGTATCTTCTGGAAATAAGTGCGGGTATTTCTTCTTCATCTGATCTTCTCGTTCCCAGGTGAACTCAGGTCCTCAACAAGCATTCCATCGAACCTTAATAATTGATGTATTGTTTTGCTTAAGTCTTTTAACCTCACGATCCATTATTTCGACGGGTTCTTCGATGAATTGAAGTTTTTCGTTGATTTGGATTTCATCTAACGGAATAGTGAGATCTTCTTTAGCCAAACGTTTCTTCAAATTCGAGACGTGGAAAGTGTTATGTATAGCCGCGAATTATTGAGGTAACTCAAGTCGGTAAGCTACTCGTCCGACACGATCAATAATCTTGAATGGTCCAATATACCATGGATTTAATTTCCCTCATTTACCAAATCGAACAACACCTTTCCAAGGTGCAACTTTAAGCATGACCATCTCTCCAATTTCGAATTCTATATCTTTTCTTTTAAGGTCAGCGTAGCTCTTTTGTCGACTTTGGGCGGTTTTCAACCGTTGTTGAATTTGGATGATCTTCTCGGTAGTTTCTTGTATTATCTCCGGACCCGTAATCTGTCTATCCCCCACTTCACTCCAACAAATCGGAGGCCTGCACTTTCTTCCATAGAGTGCTTCAAACGGAGCCATCTCAATGCTTAAATGGTAGCTATTGTTGTAGGAAAATTCTGCTAACGGAAGGTGTCGATCCCAACTATTTCCGAAATCAATAACACATGCTCGTAGCATGTCTTCAAGCGTTTGTATCGTCCTTTCACTCTGCCCATCAGTTTGTGGATGATAAGCAGTACTCATGTCTAGACGAGTTCCTAATACTTGCTGTAATATCTGCCAGAATCTTAAAATAAATCTGCCATCCCTATCAGAGATAATAGAGATTGGTATTCCATGTCTGGAGATGAATTCCTTTAAATACAATCGTGCTAATTTCTCCATCTTTTCATCTTCTCTTATTGGCAGGAAGTGTGCTGATTTGGTGAGACGATCAACTATTACCCAAATAGTATCAAAACCACTTGCAGTCCTTGGCAATTTAGTGATGAAATTCATGGTAATGTTTTCCCATTTCAATTCCGGTATTTCGGGTTGTTGAAGTAGAACTGATGGTTTCTGATGCTCCGCTTTGACCTTAGAACACGTCAAACATTCTCCTACGTATTTAGCAACATCGGCTTTCATACCCGGCCACCAAAAATGTTTCTTGAGATCCTAATGAATCTTCCCCGTTCCAGGATGTATTGAGTATCTGGTTTTATGAGCTTCTCTAAGTACCAATTCTCTCATATCTCCAAATTTTGGTACCCAAATTTTTTCAGTCCTATACCGGGTTTTGTCTTCCCGAATATTAAGATGCTTCTCCAATCCATTGGGTATTTCATCCTTTAAATTTCTCTCTTTTAAAACTCCTTGTTGTGCCTCCTTTATTTGAGTAGTAAGGTTAGTGTGAATCATTATATTCATATCTTTTACTCGAATGGGTTCTCTGTCCTTTCTGCTCAAGGCATCAGCTACCACATTTGCCTTCCCCGGGTGATAACGAATCTCAAAGTCGTAATCATTCAACAATTCAATCCATCTGCGCTGCCCCATGTTCAATTGTTTCTAATTAAATATGTGTTGAAGACTTTTGTGGTCGGTATATATATAATACTTTTGACCCCATATAAGTAGTGCCTCCAAGTCTTTAATGCAAAAACAACCGTGCCTAATTCCAAATCATGCGTCGTATAATTCTGCTCATGAATCTTCAATTGTCTAGACGCATAAGCAATTACTTTTGTTCGTTGCATTAATACACAACCGAGACCTTGCTTTGAGGCGTCACAATATATCACAAAATCATCATTTCCTTCAGGTAATGACAATATAGGTTCCGTAGTTAACTTTTTCTTTAACAATTGAAATGCTTTCTCTTGTTCTTCCTTCCATTTAAATTTCTTCCCTTTATGCGTTAATGCAGTCAAGGGTTTTGCTATTTTGGAAAAATCTTGGATGAATCTCCTGTAATAACCAGCCAGCCCTAAAAATTGGCGTATGTGTTTCGGAGTTTTTGGGGTTTTCCACTTTTCAACGGTTTCAATCTTTGCTGGATCCACCTGAATACCTTCTTTGTTCACTATGTGACTGAGGAATTAAACTTCTTCCAACCAAAATGCACACTTTGAAAACTTAGCGTACAGTTTTTCTTTTCTCAGCAACACTAGCACTTTTCTCAAATGTTCTTTGTGCTCTTGATCACTCTTCGAGTAAATAAGTATGTCATCGATGAAAACAATGACAAACTTGTTAAGATATGGCCCACACACTCGGTTCATGAGGTCCATGAACACAGCTGGTGCGTTAGTCAATCCAAACAGCATAACCATAAACTCGTAATGACCGTAACGCGTCCTAAAAGCAGTCTTTGGAATATCATCCTCCTTCACCCGCATTTGATGATATCCAGAACGTAAATCGATCTTCGAATAAACCGACGAGCCTTGTAGTTGATCAAATAAGTCGTCGATTCTCAGTAATGGGTAACGGTTCTTGATGGTAAGTTTGTTCAACTCTCGGTAGTCGATACACAACCTGAATGTACCATCTTTCTTCTTGACAAACTGAACAGGAGCTCCCCATGGTGATGTACTTGGTCGAATGAAACCCCGCTCTAAAAGTTCCTGTAACTGACTTTGTAATTCTTTCATTTCGCTGGGTGCGAGTCTGTATGGAGCACGAGCTATTGGTTCAGCTCCTGGTACAAGGTCTATTTGAAATTCAATGGATCGATGTGGAGGTAATCCCGGTAGTTCTTTCGAAAATACATCGGAAACTTCTTTTGCGAAGGGAACATCACTGATGTTCTTTTCTTCAGGTTTAACTTCATCAATGTGTGCTAGAATGACATAACAACCTTTTCTTATTAGTTTTTGCGCCTTCAAACTACTAATAAGATTTAATTTCGCGTTGTTCTTTTCTCCGTACACCATTAAAGGTTTTCCTTTTTCACGCATAATGCGAATCGCATTTTTGTAACAAACTACCTCTGCTCTCACCTTTTTCATCCAGTCCATGCCAATTATTATATCAAAACTCCCTAACTCGACTGGAATTAAATCAATTTTAAACGTTTCATCCCCCAATTTAATTTCTCTCTCCCAACATATATTATCTGCTGAAATTAATTTACCGTTTGCTAATTCGAGTAAAAATTTACTATCCAAAGGCATCAATGGGCAACTTAATTTAGCACAAAAATCTCTACTCATATAGCTTCTATCCGCACCCGAATCAAATAAAACATAAGCAAATTTATCGTCAATAAGAAATGTACCCGTAACAAGCTTCGGGTCTTCCTGTGCTTCTGCCACATTAATATTGAAAACTCTTCCACGGCCCTGCCCATTAGTATTCCCCTGATTTGGGTAATTTCTAATAATGTGGCCCGGTTTTCCACATTTATAACAATCAGCGTTGGTATTACTTGCTCCGACACATTTCGTTCCGGCATTACTTGTTCTGACACTATTTATTCCTTTAGTTCTGTTAAACTTTGGTCCGTAGATCTCACACTTTGTCGCGCTATGACCATTTCTTTTACACCTGTTGCAAAATGTCGTACAAAACCTCGGGTGATTTTCTTCACACCTATGATGTAGTGACCCGAACTTTTCCATGTTTTTATATATTAAATGAAATTGATATTTACATGATTAAATGTTTCCAACATGTTAAGCAATCAAACTTGTTAAGACTTGATTAATTGAAATAGTATCATATAGACAATTTACCACCCAAGTTGACCGGCGATTCACGAACGTTAAAACTTGTAAAAACTATATGATGACATATATATATGGATATATATATAGTTAACATGATATTATGATAAGTAAACATATCATTAAGTATATTAACAATGAACTACATATGTAAAAACAAGACTACTAACTTAATGATTTTGAAACGAGACATATATGTAACAATTATCGTTGTAACGACATTTAATGTATATATATCATATTAAGATATATTAATACATCATGATATCATGAAAATGTAATAATTTAACATCTCATTTGATTTAATAAACAATGGGTTAACAACATTTAACAAGATCGTTAACCTAAAGGTTTCTAAACAACACTTATATGTAACGACTAACGATGACTTAACGACTCAGTTAAAATGTATATACATGTAGTGTTTTAATATGTATTCATACACTTTTGAAAGACTTCAAGACACTTATCAAAATACTTCTACTTAACAAAAATGCTTACAATTACATCCTCGTTCACTTTCATCAACAATTCTACTCGTATGCACCTGTATTCGTACTCGTACAATACACAGCTTTTAGATGTATGTACTATTGGTATATACACTCCAATGATTAGCTCTTAGCAGCCCATGTGAGTCACCTAACACATGTGGGAACCATCGTTTGGTAACTAGCATGAAATATGAAGGTATTTCGTATGCCCGAGAGACATATTAAATTAATGTGGCTAATGTGTTATGATCCAAGTCGGGTCATACCCAATAACAAACTTACTGACACCTTATTAGTATTTGATCTTAGTGAATGGATCGTTGATCAAATACATGACACTTGAACTTTAAGAAAAATGGTTTTCTTAAATATTACTTGATGTGTATTTATATAAATTATGGAATAATTTATATAATATGGATTTAATTATTTATAGGTAAATAATTAATAATGTTATATTGCATTTTATTATAAATTGGTTTTATATAAAATGTATATATATTTGTATGTGGAAGTTTATAAAAATGGTTTTATAAAAATTAATACTTTTATAAAACTAATTTTTTAAACAAGATGGAAGTGGAAGTGGCATTGGGACTTATGTTCACATGCTAGGATTCCTTCTTGAAAAAGAGACATTCCAATTCCATATACAAGACCAAGACTCTTTGAGAAAATACACACATGCAACTACATTTCAAGTAAAGCAAAAAAAATTCTGCCTTGCCCCTTTCATTGCTGCTGCTGCCGTGACCTTTCAAGGGCAAGGGAGAGCTCTTTTTTTTCTTTTGCAAGTTCATATCAAGTGTAAATTAAATCCTAACCAAAGCTAGGGTGTTGGTGCACAAGTTTGGGGTATATCTACTTGAGGTTTCATTGTTTTGAAGCTCCATTCATCATCATCTTCATCATCATCTATCAACAAGCTAGGAGAAGGTATAAACACTTTTCTTACTTGTAGTTTGTAAGTATGTTTCACAACTTGATCCTAATTGGGATTTAACTTTAATTGGTTAAAGATTAACAAGTTCAATTGGTAATGATTTCATGCTTCCGCTTATATTTGATTCTTAAAAGGTTTTAAGTATTATGAAACTTGTTAAATCCCAACAATGGTATCAGAGCCGAAGTTGTTGAAATATGCTCCGAGATGGTTTTTGAACTCACCATAACTTTGCATTTTATGTACATGCATGATAATAAAATGCAAAAATTATTGGTTTTGGGTGGTTTGATGTCTTGGCCGAATTTGGAAGCTCCAAAAATTGGGTTTGGTTCTTCCATTTTGGTCATTTTGTTGTATGTTGAAGTTCACAATCAAGCCTTGGCCTTTTGTTTGAATGGTTGC
Source organism: Rutidosis leptorrhynchoides (assembly GCF_046630445.1). Lineage (NCBI taxonomy): Eukaryota > Viridiplantae > Streptophyta > Magnoliopsida > Asterales > Asteraceae > Rutidosis > Rutidosis leptorrhynchoides. The sequence continues at coordinate 561,563,661 of NC_092335.1, forward strand.
ATGTTTGGTTGAATTAATTCATTCATTTGGTATGTAATATTAATTCATTCATGTGGTTGTAATATTCATGCAATTTGGTTTGTAATATTATTCATTTGGTTATGTAATTTATTTTATATTTGGTATGTAAAATAGATTAGGTTGTATTTTCATTTTCTAGACAAAATGTATTAGGATATATTTTGTAAAATGATGAAGATGATGAAGACTTGAAGAACACATGAAGAAGCATTTGGATGCAAGATTAAGTGGGAGGTTAAAACCTCCTACTTTGTGTTATAACCCCTTAACCGGTGGCATTTGTTTTCGGCTAAACAAATGTCTACCAAAAATGGCTTGATTGTGAACATATGATTTTGTATGCGTGGTTGTTTTGTATGATTATGTGGATTGTATGTTTGTATGCTACAAGTTAATCACACAAGTTAACAACAAACTAAAATGGCAATTTAAATTGGTTAAAATTGACATTATTAACGACATGCAAAACGTCAATTTAAATGGTTAAATTAAAAACGTCTAAAAGGACATTAATAATCGGTTATTAAGAACATGATAAGGATCATACATATAAAATGGTTTATATCAAAGTAATAAAATTGGCTTTATTACATAACATGAAAATGGATTTTCATATAAACCATACACTAAATGCATGTTGGTGTATGGTGCAAAAGTTTTCTCAAACTAGAATTAATGAAAACTTAAAATCCCTTATTAACAAGGTAAACAAGTTTAACGCCATCCTATTGTGTGACACTTAAAAGTATTAGGGAACTCATGATGGGATAAAGGTCACCTAACCGTTATGAGCAAACTAATATGATTAAGGTAAATTTCGCATGCTTGTGGGATAAAGGTCACCTAACCACTTGTATGTTAAATTTACAAGTCTATACAAATAGGACGACTTGATTTGGGAATCATGAACTTAGGGTCACCGAAGCATGAGGAACAAGTAGGCGTTGATGGGATAAATATGCCATGCAAAAGGATTGCATGATCCCATAACTTAGAAGTTGCAAAAGGATTGCAATTGTCATATAATGACTACCTAGCTAAATCAAATAACGGGATAAAGGTCACCTAACCGAAATTTGATTTACCGTTGGATTCTAATATTTAATAAGTCAATTAAAATTTAAAAGGGTATTGAATGTTAAATTAAAATCGATACTTAAACGAACTTTGTTAATTTTGTAGATGGCCGCCAATAACAACAACAACATTCCTAACGCACCACTTAACCTGAACCACCTATCATTAAGGTCTCTCTTAGAGAAAGACAAACTCAACCATACAAACTTTATGGATTGGTTCCGCAATCTTCGGATTTTCCTCAAACAAGAGGATAAAATGTATGTGCTTGAGGACCCCATTCCCGATCAACCGAATGAGAATGATGTGGAGGCAATGGCCTCTTACGATAAGTATTGCCACGACTCCCTTCAAGTCTCATGCTTAATGCTTGGGACTATGATACCCGAACTCCAAAAGGATTTCGAGCACCATAGTGCATACGACATGATAACGCAATTGAAGGAGATGTTCCTCCAACAAGCGCGTGTCGAGCGCTTCGAAACGGTTCGGGCGCTACATGCTTGTCGTATGGACGATACCCAATCGGTTTCATCTTATGTACTCAAGATGAAAAGCCTTATCGATCGTGCTAACCTACTTAACCTAAACATATCAAATGAGTTAGCCACCGATCTTATCCTCAACTCCCTATTAAAAAGGTTTGATCAATTTGTAATTAATTACAATATGAATGGGATGGATAAGAGCATAGGTGAGCTTCACGGTATGCTTAGAACGGCGGAAACTAGCATGGGTAAAAGGGCTTTACCCGTGTTAGCAATCGATCAAGGTGGATCCAAAGGTAACACCTCTAAGCCAAAGGTGGCTAAAAAGAAAGGACCCGCCCATCAAGGCAAAGGGAAGGGGAAGATGATTACCCCAACCAAGAACAAGGCTAAGAAGCAAAAGGTAGCCGAGAAGGCAAACCCCAAGGAAGACCCATGTTTCGGTTGCGGTGAAATGGGTCATTGGAAACGAAACTGTCTGATCTATCTTAAAGAGTTGAAGGACAAGAGGGATGCAGGGCAAACCTCAGGTAATATATATATGGTATATATAGAGCTTAGTATTACTTCTTCTAATACATGGGTATTAGACACGGGATGTGGAACTCATATTTGCAATTCTTTGCAGGGGTTCAAAAGAAGTGATCATAAGGCGGGAACATCAAGTCTCTATATGGGCAATGGTGCAAAGGTGCATGTTAAAGCTCAAGGAGAATTTGTTTTGAAGCTTCCAAGTGGATTGGAGCTTATTTTAGAAAATGTTTTGTATGCACCGAATTTATGTCGAAACATTATTTCTATTTCTCGCTTAAAACAATGTGGTTACGTTGTTAATTTTATTGATGATGATATTCATATTTCTAAAGATAATGTATTCTATTTCAAGGCTTCGCCTTCAAATGGAATTTATGAATTGGTTCATGATGACGCATCATCGAGCTCTATATACCACACTAGCACCAAGAAACTCAAAAGGGATTTGAGTGATTCCTATTTATGGCATTGTCGCCTTGGTCACATAAACAAGAACCGAGTGCATACACTTCAAAGGAATGGACTTTTGAAATCAAATGAAATGGATTCGTTTGATGTATGCGAATCTTGTTTACAAGGCAAGATGACTAAAGCACCTTTCAAAGGGACTTATGAAAGGGCTAAAGATTTATTGGGATTAATACATTCGGATGTATGTGGACCCTTTAAACCCATGACCAGGAATGGTGAAAGATACTTTGTTACTTTCATTGATGACTTTAGTCGTTTCGGATATGTCTACTTATTAAGACACAAGGACAGAACGTTTGAAGCATTCAAAGAATATCAAAACGAAGTACAAAATCAACTCAATAGGACAATCAAGGTACTTCGTACCGATAGAGGAGGTGAATACCTAAGCGATGCCTTCCAAGATCATCTTAGGAGTTGTGGGATTATCTCACAACTTACTCCACCCGGAACACCCCAACTTAATGGAGTTTCTGAAAGGAGAAACCGAACCCTAATGGATATGGTTCGATCTATGATGGCAAGAAGCTCGTTACCTCTATCATTTTGGGGTTATTGTCTGAGCTCTGCGGCTCGTATTTTAAATATGGCCCCAACCAAGAAAGTGGAACGAACTCCTCATGAGATGTGGTTTGGAAAACCTCCTTCTCTTTCATACTTGAAAGTATGGGGATGTGAAGCTTATCCTAAGCGATATGTAGCAAATAAGCTACATGCTCGATCCACAAAGTGTATCTTCATAGGATATCCCAAAGATGACATGGGATATTACTTCTATGATCCATCCGAGCAAACGGTATTTGTTGCTCGGAAAGCGGAATTCCTAGAAACCAAGTTCCTTATGGAAGGTGATGGTGAAAGGAAGATAGATCTTGTAGAGGTACAAGATCAAGCCGATGATACACAATTGGTTGGCACTAGTACTCAACATGAGGATGTTGAAAATGATCAAGTGGATGATCAAGGTACACAAGACGTTCGAAGATCTAGTAGGATTAGTAATCCTTCCGAGAGATATGGGTTTCTCGTGGATGGTTGCTATACGGTTGATTTGGATGAACCGACAAACTACGAAGATGCTTTATCAAGGATTGATAAAAATAAATGGCAGGATGCCATGAACGCCGACATGCAATCCATGTATGAAAACCAAGTGTGGGAACTTGTTGATCAACCTCCTAGCTCTAAGCTAGTTGATTGCAAATGGCTTTTCAAGAAGAAAACCGGCATACATGGAAACTTGGATACATATAAAGCTAGACTTGTAGCAAAAGGTTTCACTCAAACTCAAGGGGTTGATTATGATGAAACTTTCTCGCCAGTGGCAATGCTAAAGTCTATTAGGATATTATTTGCCATTGCTGCTCACTACGACTATGAAATATGGCAAATGGATGTCAAAACCGCTTTCCTAAATGGATATCTTATGGAAGATGTCTATATGGTCCAGCCTGAAGGTTTTGTTGATCCAAAATATCCTAAAAGGGTATGCAAGTTAAAGAAGTCAATCTACGGATTGAAACAAGCATCTAGAATGTGGAATCATCGTTTTAATGAGGAAGCCGAGAAATTTGGCTTCATTAAAAATGGTGATGAAGCTTGTGTATATAAGAAAGCTAGTGGGAGCACTATCATGTTCCTTGTACTATATGTGGATGATATATTATTATTTGGGAATGATATTACCACAATGCAAGGAGTCAAAACTTGGCTAAAGAGTTGCTTCTCCATTAAGGATCTTGGAGATGCACAATACATATTGGGGATAGGGATCTATAGGAATAGATCCAAGAGATTGATAGGTTTAAGTCAAAGTACATACATTGATAAAATCTTGAAAAGGTTCAAGATGGAAAACTCTAAGAGAGGTTTGGTACCTATTCAAAAAGGAACCGTTCTCAGTTCATCTCAGTGTCCTGCCACGAAAGATAAACAAGAGAGAATGAAGAAAGTCCCATACGCATCTGCTATTGGGTCTATCATGTATGCAATGATATGTACTAGACCGGATGTGTCATGCGCTCTAAGCTTGACAAGTAGATACCAGAATAACCCAGGAAATAGTCATTGGATTGCTGTTAAAAGCATATTGAAATACCTTAGGAGGACTAAGGATATGTTTCTAATATATGGGTCTGGTGAGGAGGAACTCGCTGTAAAAGGTTACGTGGACGCGAGTTTCCAAACTGATCGAGACGATTCTCGATCACAATCCGGTTATGTCTTTACATTAAATGGAGGTGCGGTCTCTTGGAAGAGTTCGAAACAGGAGGTTGTTGCGTTATCCACTACAGAGTCGGAGTACATTGCCGCCTCACTGGCAGCTCAGGAAGCTGCATGGATGAAGAAATTCATCGACGACTTAGGAGTGGTCCCTTCCATTCAGGACCCTCTTGAGATCTTTTGTGACAACGAGGGTGCGATTGCTCAAATCAAGGAACCTCGTGCCCATCAAAAGACTCGTCACATTGAGCGGAGATTCAACTACATCAGGGATGAGGTTGAAAAAGGAAAGATATGTATTCGCAAAGTTCATACAGATCATAATGTTGCGGATCCACTCACGAAGCTTTTACATGGGCCAAAACATGAGGGACATGTTTGTGCATTAGGGCTTCGATATTCTAGTGATCGGATATGATATATTTTATGTATTGTACTGGAACGAAATTATTCAAACTCATTAATATAACTATGGTGTTAATTTATTTGAGTTATGTTCCTATTTTGCATATTTCATCCATGAATAAGCAATTATTCTAAATTTCCGTAGTCGATCACATTTGTGGGAACAAGTGTGAGGTTTAGACTATTATGAACTCGGATTGGTATACATTCATAGGTTGAATGTGGGGCAAGGTTGCAACCAAGGTTCATAGATATTTGTGGGAAACAAATATTGGAAGACCCGCTCTCAAGAATTACTGTATAGAGCCTTTGTGGTTGATCACATGTAATCTTGAGTAAAGGCGAATATCATTGTATCCTCTGACCTGAGATACATATTGGGTTCGGATATTCACCAAGTACTGTGCCTTGATTCTTTCCTTCGCTATTCTGAAACATGGTAGTACATAAGGAAGAACTCAGGTATATTACAAAGTGTATATCTAGGACGTATGTAGTCAAGATAGAATTTGTCCCTCTTATTCGTTGAGAGTCAGATGTCTAAGGCCTGATAAAGTTAAATCTATAAGAGAGTGGTCACTCTGTATCTCTTGGATTTGACATGACATCTAGGATGAAAGGATATAATGAAAGATTCACCTACATATATCAGTTCGAGTAGGGAGCTCGAAAGGGATGATGTTATTGAATGGCACAAAGTCATAACATATTAGGGGTGATGGACGGTGTGTTAGGCTGTATCCATCACTTGCATTAATTTCTTATGTTTCTCGTGCAAGTGGGAGATTGAAGGTATTTCGTATGCCCGAGAGACATATTAAATTAATGTGGCTAATGTGTTATGATCCAAGTCGGGTCATACCCAATAACAAACTTACTGACACCTTATTAGTATTTGATCTTAGCGAATGGATCGTTGATCAAATACATGACACTTGAACTTTAAGAAAAATGGTTTTCTTAAATATTACTTGATGTGTATTTATATAAATTATGGAATAATTTATATAATATGGATTTAATTATTTATAGGTAAATAATTAATAATGTTATATTGCATTTTATTATAAATTGGTTTTATATAAAATGTATATATATTTGTATGTGGAAGTTTATAAAAATGGTTTTATAAAAATTAATACTTTTATAAAACTAATTTTTTAAACAAGATGGAAGTGGAAGTGGCATTGGGACTTATGTTCACATGCTAGGATTCCTTCTTGAAAAAGAGACATTCCAATTCCATATACAAGACCAAGACTCTTTGAGAAAATACACACATGCAACTACATTTCAAGTAAAGCAAAAAAAATTCTGCCTTGCCCCTTTCATTGCTGCTGCTGCCGTGACCTTTCAAGGGCAAGGGAGAGCTCTTTTTTTTCTTTTGCAAGTTCATATCAAGTGTAAATTAAATCCTAACCAAAGCTAGGGTGTTGGTGCACAAGTTTGGGGTATATCTACTTGAGGTTTCATTGTTTTGAAGCTCCATTCATCATCATCTTCATCATCATCTATCAACAAGCTAGGAGAAGGTATAAACACTTTTCTTACTTGTAGTTTGTAAGTATGTTTCACAACTTGATCCTAATTGGGATTTAACTTTAATTGGTTAAAGATTAACAAGTTCAATTGGTAATGATTTCATGCTTCCGCTTATATTTGATTCTTAAAAGGTTTTAAGTATTATGAAACTTGTTAAATCCCAACAAAATATCTCATAAAATTATAAAAATATGAGTAATCATTCATGACTTATTTACATGTAAACAAAATTACACATCCTTTATATCTAATCCATATACCAACGAACAAAAATACCTACAAACACTTTCATTCTTCAATTTTCTTCATCTAATTAATCTCTCTCAAGCTCTATCTTCAAGTTCTAAGTGTTCTTCATAAATTCTACAAGTTCTAGTTTCATAAAATCAAGAATACTTCCAAGTTTGCTAGCTTACTTCCAATCTTGTAGAGTGATCATCCAACCTCAAGAAATCTTTATTATTTACAGTAAGATATCTTTCTAATACAAGGCAATACTCATATTCAAACTTTGATTCAATTTCTATAACTATAACAATCTTATTTCGAGTGGAAATCTTACTTGAACTTGTTTTGGTGTCATGATTCTGCTTCAAGAACTTTCAAGCCATCCAAGGATCCTTTGAAGCTAGATCCATTTTTCTCATTTCCAGTAGCTTTATCCAGAAAACTTGAGGTAGTAATGATGTTCATAACATCATTCCATTCATACATATAAAGCTATCTTATTCGAAGGTTTAAATTTGTAATCACTAGAACATAGTTTAGTTAATTCTAAACTTGTTCGCAAACAAAAGTTAATCCTTCTAATTTGACTTTTAAATTCAACTAAACACATGTTCTATATCTATATGATATTCTAACTTAATGATTTAAAACCTGGAAACACGAAGAACACTGTAAAACCGGATATACGCCGTCGTAGTAACACCGCGGGCTGTTTTGGGTTACTTAATTAAAAACTATGATAAACTTTGATTTAAAAGTTGTTCTTCTGGGAAAATTATTTTTCTTATGAACATGAAACTATATCCAAAAATCATGGTTAAACTCAAAGTGGAAGTATGTTTTCTAAAATGGTCATCTAGACGTCGTTCTTTCGACTGAAATGACTACCTTTAGAAAAACGACTTATAACTTATATTTCTGGCTATAAACCTATACTTTTTCTGTTTAGATTCATAAAATAAATTTCAATATGAAACCATAGCAATTTGATTCACTCAAAACGGATTTAAAATGAAGAAGTTATGGGTAAAACAAGATTGGATAATTTTTCTTGTTGTAGCAACGTGAAAATTGGTAACAAATCTATATTAATCATATCCTAGCTAACTTATATTGTATTATACATGTATTCTAAAATATTATGTAATCTTGGGATACCATAGACACGTATGCAAATGTTTTGACATATCATATCGACCCATGTGTATATATTATTTGGAACAACCATAGACACTCTATATGCAGTAATGTGGGAGTTAGCTATACAGGGTTGAGGTTGATTCCAAAAAATATATATACTTTGAGTTGTGATCTAGCCTGAGACGTGTATACACTGGGTCGTGGATTGATTCAAGATAATATATATATCAATTTTTTTTCTGTACATCTAACGTTGGACAACTAGTTGTAGGTTACTAACGAGGACAGCTGACTTAATAAACTTAAAACATCAAAATGTATTAAAAGTGTTGTAAATATATTTTGAATATACTTTGATATATATGTACATATTTGTTATAGGTTCGTGAATCGACCAGTGGCCAAGTCTTACTTCCCGACGAAGTAAAAATCTGTGAAAGTGAGTTATAGTCCCACTTTTAAAATCTAATATTTTTGGGATGAGAATACATGCAGGTTTTATAAATGATTTACAAAATAGACACAAGTACGTGAAACTACATTCTATGGTTGAATTATCGAAATCGAATATGCCCCTTTTTATTAAGTCTGGTAATCTAAGAATTAGGGAACAGACACCCTAATTGACGCGAATCCTAAAGATAGATCTATTGGGCCTAACAAACCCCATCCAAAGTACCGGATTCTTTAGTACTTCAAAATTTATATCATATCCAAAGGGTGTCCCGAAATGATGTGGATATTCTTATATATGCATCTTGTTAATGTCAGTTACCAGGTGTTCACCATATGAATGATTTTTATCTCTATGTATGGGATGTATATTGAAATATGAAATCTTGTGGTCTATTGTTACGATTTGATATATATATAGGTTAAACCTATAACTCACCAACATTTTTGTTGACGTTTAAAGCATGTTTATTCTCAGGTGAATATTAAGAGCTTCCGCTGTTGCATACTAAAATAAGGACAAGATTTGGAGTCCATGTTTGTATGATATTATGTAAAAACTGCATTCAAGAAACATATGTCGATGTAATATATTTCTATTGTAAACCATTATGTAATGGTCGTGTGTAAACAGTATATTTTAGATTATCATTATTTGATAATATACGTAATGCTTTTTAAACCTTTATTGATAAAATAAAGGTTATGGTTATTTTAAAAATGAATGCAGTCTTTGAAAAACGTCTCATATAGAGGTCAAAATCTCGCAACGAAATCAATTAATATGGAACGTTTATAATCAATATGAACGGGACATTTCAGTTGGTATCCGAGCGTTGGTCTTAGAGAACTAGAAAATTTTCATTAGTGTGTCTTATCGAGTTTATTAGGATGCATTAGTGAGTCTGGATTTCGACCGTGTTTTCTTTAAAAATGATTGCTTAACATTTTTGTTGGAAACTATATATTTTTAACATGTGAATATTATGTGATATATTAATCTCTTAACGTGTTTGATATTATGTGATAGATGTCTACCTCTAGAACAAGTCACATTGACTCACCTAATAATAATGAAGAGTTAAATGTAAATTGGAATGATTCCTGGACTGATTCACAAGTTCCCGAAGAGTCGGAACCGGAAGAAGAATCGAAACCGGAAGAAGAAATAGAACCAGTGGGGGAAATAATAAAACGGTTAAGTAGAAGAAAATCCTCAACCAACCGACCAAAGTTAATTATGGTCAATGGTGTTTCCGCCAAGGAAGCAAAGTATTGGGAGGATTACCAATTCTCCGATGAATCGGATCCCGACAAGGATTCCGATGATGTTATAGAAATTACCCCAACACAATTTAATAAGGCAAAAGAGAACAATAAGGGAAATGGCATAAAAATAGAGAAATTTGATTCCAAACACGATGAACTTTATATGTATCGTCAACACCCGTATTTCTTAAGTTGTGACAATAACCCGGGAACCTCTAAACCACCAGGTTTTTCTAAACCAATGTGGAAAACGACGGCTCGTATTAGGGGAACATCATATATCCCTAGAAATTTGGAAAAACGAACCAAAACCGAAGAAGAAGAAACGAGCGAGTCGGAATAAGATAGTTGTATTCGTGTGGTGTAATATATATAATATAGTGTGCTTATGCTTTATGATATATGTAAAAATTGCTTGTATTAATAAGTATTTTTTTATGAATCTAACTCTTATCTATTTTACAGTATAAAAACAGAAAATGGATAGACAACTCAATATTTTAAGAGACCTACCCGGAGACATGATTGATGAAATCTTATCTAGAGTCGGTCAGAATTCCTCGGCACAACTATTTAAGGCGAGATCAGTTTGTAAGACATTCGAAGAACGTTCCAAGAATGCCTTGATTTATAAAAGGCTTTCGTTCGAAAGATGGGGGATATCACATTGGGAAATCTATAAGTTACGATGTGTTTACTTTGACGCATATATTGCGGGGAACCCAAATGCTATTTTACGCAACGGGTTAAGAAATTATTTTGACTCAATATATCCGAATATAGGACTTCGTGATTTAGAAAAAGCAGCTAACATGCAACATAAAGAAGCATGTTATGCTTACGGGTTAGTAATGTTCGCTTCTCACCAAAGTGAGAACAAGAACATCGGGCTACAACTATTAAACAAAACGTTCCCACAAGTGACGGAGTTGATAATTGGGGTAAGAAATGAGGTTTTTAGGTTATTAAGAGACTGTTGGTCATTACGTAACCTTCATCCTTTTGACGACGTTACAACACATTGTCTTACTATCGGTCACAACGGTTATGTTCCACAAAACCAAGGATGGGAAGTGGTATTAGTAAAACCAGAATGCATGACTTGTTTCTGGACGTATGAATTACGTGTCTTTATTGCCTTTGCTGAACGCCTTATTTATTAACTAGAATTATCTTCGCAACTACTTTGTATCAAAGTTTTATGTGCTATATTTCATGCTATATGTAAAAAAAAGCGGTATTGTAAGTTTGCAAGTTATTGTATAAAGGTTTGAATATGATAATTTTTTTTTTTTGATTAGTTTTTCATATAGAATTGTAGTAGTTGAAATGGTATGTTAGCTACTAAGTATGAACTTAACGGGTAGGTACTACCCGAATTAAAGAGTATAAAATGCTAATATGAAGAAAGAGCTTTTATAAATAAGTTCATATTACGCTACGAAATACTATTGACTACTCTTGATATTCTATATGATTAACTCGTTTCATTTGACTATTTTGAAGGAAATGGCACCGACTACTCGACACACCTTGAATATGAGCGAAGAGGAATTTTGTGCCTTTCTTGCTTCAAACATAGCCGCAGTACAGGCTGCGCTACATACCAACAATAACTCCGAATCTAGCAATGCAGCTAACGGTGCAAGAAATCATGTAAGATGCACCTACAAAGAATTCACTGGCTGCAAACCTTTGGAATTTGATGGAACCGAAGGACCGATCGGATTGAAACGGTGGACCGAGAAGGTCGAATCGGTGTTTTCCATAAGTAAGTGTACTGAAGAGGACAATGTGAAGTACGCTACGCATACCTTCACAGGTACTGCGTTAACATGGTGGAATACCTATATAGAGCAAGTGGGACAAGATGATGCTTACGCACTACCGTGGTCAGCATTCAAGCACTTGATGAACGAGAAGTACCGTCCCAGAACCGAGGTCAATAAGCTCAAGACAGAACTTAGAGGGTTACGAACCCAAGGATTTGATATTACCACGTACGAAAGACGATTCACAAAATTGTGCCTATTGTGTCCGAGAGCGTTCGAAGATGAGGAAGAGAAGATCGACGCGTTTGTGAAAGGATTACCGGAAAGAATCCAAGAAGATATAAGTTCACATGAGCCCGCTTCCATACAACAGGCATGTAGAATGGCTCACAAACTAGTGAACCAGATTGAGGAAAGAATTAAAGAACAGGCGGCTGAAGAGGCCAGTGTGAAGCAAGTCAAAAGAAAGTGGGAGGAAAACGGTGATAAGAATCACCAATACAACAACAACAACAACAACAACAACAACAACAACAACAACAACAACAACAACAGCAATTACAACAATAATCGCAACATCTATCCCAACAATCGCAACATAATCGCAACTACCACAAACGGCACAACAACAACATCAACAACAACAACAACAACAACAACTACAACAATCATCCCAACAACAATAACAACCGCAACAACAACAACAATCAGAAGCAGCTATGCCAAAGGTGTGAAAAGTATCACTCGGGGTTCTGCACCAAATTTTGTAACAAGTGTAAAAGAAATGGTCATAGCGCGGCGAAGTGTGAGGTCTATGGACCAGGGGTTAACAGAACGAAAGGAACAAATGGTGTCGGAACGAGTAATGGCGGAGCAAGTAGTGTTGGAGCAAGTTATGCCAATGTAGTTTGTTATAAATGTGGAAAATTGGGCCACATTATTAGAAATTGCCCGAATCAGGAGAACATGAATGGACAAGGCCGTGGAAGAGTTTTCAATATTAATGCGGCAGAGGCACAGGAAGACCCGGAGCTTGTTACGGGTACGTTTCTTATTGACAATAAATCTGCTTACGTTTTATTTGATTCGGGTGTGGATAGAAGCTATATGAGTAGAGATTTTTGTGCTAAATTAAGTTGTCCATTGACGCCGTTGGATAGTAAATTTTTACTCGAATTAGCAAACGGTAAATTAATTTCAGCAGATTATATATGCCGGAATCGAGAAATTAAACTGGGTAGCGAAATATTTAAGATTGATTTGATACCCGTAGAGTTAGGGAGTTTTGATGTAATAGTTGGCATGGACTGGCTGAAGAAGGTGAAAGCAGAGATCGCATGTTATAAAAATGCAATTCGCATTGCACGAGAAGAAGGAGAACCCTTAATGGTGTACGGAGAAAAGGGCAACACGAAGCTACATCTTATTAGTAATTTGAAGGCACAAAAACTAATAAGAAAAGGTTGCTATGCTGTTCTAGCACACGTCGAGAAAGTACAAACTGAATAAAAGAGCATCAATGATGTTCCCGTCGCAAAAGAATTTCCCGATGTATTTCCGAAAGAATTACCGGGACTACCTCCACATCGATCTGTTGAATTTCAAATAGATCTTGTACCAGGAGCTGCACCAATAGCTCGTGCTCCTTATAGACTCGCACCCAGCGAGATGAAAGAACTGCAAAGCCAACTGCAAGAACTATTAGAACGTGGTTTCATTCGACCAAGCACATCACCATGGGGAGCTCCTGTTTTGTTTGTTAAGAAGAATGATGGTACATTTAGGTTGTGTATTGACTACAGAGAGTTGAACAAACTTACCATCAAAAACCGTTATCCACTGCCGAGAATTAACGACTTATTTGATCAACTACAAGGCTCGTCAGTTTATTCGAAGATCAATTTACGTTCTGGATATCATCAAATGCGAGTAAAGGAGGATGATATTCCAAAAACTGCTTTTAGGACGCGTTATGGTCATTACGAGTTTATGGTTATGCCGTTTGGATTGACTAACGCACTAGCTATGTTCATGGACCTTATGAACCGAGTGTGTGGGCCATATCTTGACAAGTTTGTCATTGTTTTCATCGATGACATACTTATTTACTCAAAGAATGCTCAAGAGCACGAAGAACATTTGAGAAAAGTGCTAGAAGTATTGAGGAAAGAAAAACTGTACGCTAAGTTTTCAAAGTGTGCATTTTGGTTGGAAGAAGTTCAATTCCTCGGTCACATAGTGAACAAAGAAGGTATCCAGGTAGACCCGGCAAAGATTGAAACTGTTGAAAAGTGGAAAACTCCAAAAACTCCGAAGCATATACGTCAATTTTTAGGATTGGCTGGTTACTACAGAAGATTCATCCAAGATTTCTCCAAAATAGCAAAACCCTTGACTGCATTAACGCATAAAGGGAAGAAATTTGAATGGAAGGATGAATAAGAGAAGGCATTTCAATTATTGAAGAAAAAGCTAACTACGGCACCTATATTGTCATTGCCTGAAGGGAATGATGATTTTGTAATTTATTGTGACGCATCAAAGCAAGGTCTCGGTTGTGTATTAATGCAATGGATGAAGGTGATTGCTTATGCGTCTAGACAATTGAAGATTCACGAGCAAAATTATACAACTCACGATTTGGAATTGGGTGCTGTTGTTTTTGCATTAAAGACTTGGAGGCATTATTTATATGGGGTCAAAAGTATTATATATACCGACCACAAAAGTCTCCAACATATATTTAATCAGAAGCAACTGAATATGAGACAACGTAGGTGGATTGAACTGTTGAATGATTATGATTTTGAGATTCGATACCACCCGGGGAAGGCGAATGTGGTAGCCAACGCTTTGAGTAGAAAGGACAGAGAACCTATACGGGTAAAATCTATGAATATAATGATTCACAATAACCTTACTACTCAAATAAAGGAGGCGCAACAAGGAGTTTTAAAAGAGGGAAATTTAAAGGATGAAATACCCAAAGGATCGGAGAAGCATCTTAATATTCGGGAAGACGGAACCCGGTATAGGGCTGAAAGAATTTGAGTACCAAAATTTGGAGATATAAGAGAAATGGTACTTAGAGAAGCTCATAAAACCAGATACTCAATACATCCTGGAACGGGGAAGATGTACAAGGATCTTAAGAAATATTTTTGGTGGCCAGGTATGAAAGCCGATATTGCTAAATATGTAGGAGAATGTTTGACGTGTTCTAAAGTCAAAGCTCAACATCAGAAACCATCAGGTCTACTACAACAACCTGAAATCCCGGAATGGAAATGGGAAAACATTACCATGGATTTCATTACTAAATTGCCAAGGACTGCAAGTGGTTATGATACTATTTGGGTAATAGTTGATCGCCTCACCAAGTCAGCACACTTTCTGCCAATAAGAGAAGATGACAAGATGGAGAAGTTAGCACGACTGTATTTGAAGGAAGTCGTCTCCAGACATGGAATACCAATCTCTATTATCTCTGATAGGGATGGCAGATTTATTTCAAGATTCTGGCAGACATTACAGCAAGCATTAGGAACTCGTCTAGATATGAGTACTGCCTATCATCCACAAACTGATGGGCAGAGCGAAAGGACGCTTGAAGACATGCTACGAGCATGTGTTATTGATTTCGGAAACAGTTGGGATCGACATCTACCGTTAGCAGAATTTTCCTACAACAACAGCTATCATTCAAGCAATGAGATGGCGCCGTTTGAAGCACTTTATGGTAGAAAGTGCAGGTCTCTGATTTGTTGGAGTGAAGTGGGGGATAGACAGATTACGGGTCCGGAGATAATACAAGAAACTACCGAGAAGATCATCCAAATTCAACAACGGTTGAAAACCGCCCAAAGTCGACAAAAGAGCTACGCCGACATTAAAAGAAAAGACATAGAATTTGAAATTGGAGAAATGGTCACGCTTAAGGTTGCACCTTGGAAAGGTGTTGTTCGATTTGGTAAACGGGGGAAATTAAATCCAAGGTATATTGGACCATTCAAGATTATTGATCGTGTCAGACCAGTAGCTTACCGACTTGAGTTACCTCAACAACTTGCGAATGTACATAACACTTTCCACGTCTCGAATTTGAAGAAATGTTTTGCTAAAGAAGATCTCACTATTTCGTTGGACGAAATCCAAATCAATGAAAAACTTCAATTCATTGAAGAACCCGTCGAAATAATGGATCGTGAGGTTAAGAGACTTAAACAAAACAAGATACCAATTGTTAAGGTTCGATGGAATGCTCGTAGAGGACCCGAGTTCACCTGGGAGCGTGAAGATCAGATGAAGAAGAAATACCCGCATCTATTTCCAGAAGATTCGTCAACACTTTCAACAGCTTAAAATTTCGGGACGAAATTTATTTAACGGGTAGGTACTGTAGTGACCCGAACTTTTCCACGTTTTTATATATTAAATGAAATTGATATTTACATGATTAAATGTTTCCAACATGTTAAGCAATCAAACTTGTTAAGACTTGATTAATTGAAATAGGTTTCATATAGACAATTGACCACCCAAGTTGACCGGCGATTCACGAACGTTAAAACTTGTAAAAACTATATGATGACATATATATGGATATATATATATATAGTTAACATGATATTATGATAAGTAAACATATCATTAAGTATATTAACAATGAACTACATATGTAAAAACAAGACT
Organism: Rutidosis leptorrhynchoides; assembly: GCF_046630445.1. Classification (NCBI taxonomy): domain Eukaryota; kingdom Viridiplantae; phylum Streptophyta; class Magnoliopsida; order Asterales; family Asteraceae; genus Rutidosis; species Rutidosis leptorrhynchoides. The sequence goes on from NC_092335.1 coordinate 561,579,976, forward strand.
ACTAACTTAATGATTTTGAAACGAGACATATATGTAACAATTATCGTTGTAACGACATTTAATGTATATATATCATATTAAGATATATTAATACATCATGATATCATGAAAATGTAATAATTTAACATCTCATTTGATTTAATAAATAATGGGTTAACAACATTTAACAAGATCGTTAACCTAAAGGTTTCAAAACAACACTTACATGTAACGACTAACGATGACTTAACGACTCAGTTAAAATGTATATACATGTAGTGTTTTAATATGTATTCATACACTTTTGAAAGACTTCAAGACACTTATAAAAATACTTCTACTTAACAAAAATGCTTACAATTACATCCTCGTTCAGTTTCATCAACAATTCTACTCGTATGCACCCGTATTCGTACTCGTACAATACACAGCTTTTAGATGTATGTACTATTGGTATATACACTCCAATGATCAGCTCTTAGCAGCCCATGTGAGTCACCTACCACATGTGGGAACCATCATTTGGCAACTAGCATGAAATATATCATAAAATTACAAAAATATGAGTAATCATTCATTACTTATTTACATGTAAACAAAATTACACATCCTTTATATCTAATCCATATACCAACTACCAAAAACACCTACAAACACTTTCATTCTTCAATTTTCTTCATCTAATTAATCTCTCTCAAGTTCTATCTTCAATTTCTAAGTGTTCTTCATAAATTCTACAAGTTCTAGTTTCAAAAAATCAAGAATACTTCCAAGTTTGCTAGCTTACTTCCAATCTTGTAGAGTGATCATTCAACCTCAAGAAATCTTTATTATTTACAGTAATATATCTTTCTAATACAAGGTAATACTCATATTCAAACTTTGATTCAATTTCTATAACTATAACAATCTTATTTTGAGTGGAAATCTTACTTGAACTTGTTTTCGTGTCATGATTCTGCTTCAAGAACTTTCAAGCCATCCAAGGATCCTTTGAAGCTAGATCCATTTTTCTTATTTCCAGTAGCTTTATCCAGAAAACTTGAGGTAGTAATGATGTTCATAACATCATTCGATTCATACATATAAAGCTATCTTATTCGAAGGTTTAAATTTGTAATCACTAGAACATAGTTTAGTTAATTCTAAACTTGTTCGCAAACAAAAGTTAATCCTTTTAACTTGACTTTTAAAATCAACTAAACACATGTTCTATATCTATATGATATGCTAACTTAATGATTTAAAACCTGGAAACACGAAGGACACTGTAAAACCGGACATACGCCGTCGTAGTAACACCGCGGGCTGTTTTGGGTTAGTTAATTAAAAACTATGATAACCTTTGATTTAAAAGTTGTTCTTCTGGGAAAATAATTTTTCTTATGAACATGACACTATATCCAAAAATCATGGTTAAACTCAAAGTAGAAGTATGTTTTCTATAATGGTCATCTAGACGTCATTCTTTCGACTGAAATGACTACCTTTACAAAAATGACTTGTAACTTATATTTCCGACTATAAACCTATACTTTTTCTATTTATATTCATAAAATAGAGTTCAATATGAAACCATAGCAATTTGATTCACTCAAAACGGATTTAAAATGAAGAAGTTATGGGTAAAACAAGATTGGATAATTTTTCTTGTTGTAGCAACGTGAAAATTGGTAACAAATCTATGTTAATCATATCCTAGCTAACTTATATTGTATTATACATGTATTCTAATATATTATGTAATCTTGGGATACCATAGAGACGTATGCAAATATTTTGACATATCATATCGACCCATGTGTATATATTATTTGGAACAACCATAGACACTCTATATGCAGTAATGTGGGAGTTAGCTATACAGGGTTGAGGTTGATTCCAAAAAATATATATACTTTGAGTTGTGATCTAGCCTGAGACGTGTATACACTGGGTCGTGGATTGATTCAAGATAATATATATCAATTTTTTTCTGTACATCTACCGTTGGACAACTAGTTGTAGGTTACTAACGAGGACAGCTGACTTAATAAACTTAAAACATCAAAATGTATTAAAAGTGTTGTAAATATATTTTGAATATACTTTGATATATATGTACATATTTGTTATAGGTTCGTGAATCAACCAGTGGCCAAGTCTTACTTCCCGACGAAGTAAAAATCTGTGAAAGTGAGTTATAGTCCCACTTTTAAAATCTAATATTTTTAGGATGAGAATACATACAGGTTTTATAAATGATTTACAAAATAGACACAAGTACGTGAAACTACATTCTATGGTTGAATTATCGAAATCGAATATGCCCCTTTTTATTAAGTCTGGTAATCTAAGAATTAGGGAACAGACACCCTAATTGACGCGAATCCTAAAGATAGATCTATTGGGCCTAACAAACCCCATCCAAAGTACCGGATGCTTTAGTACTTCGAAATTTATATCATATCCGAAGGGTATCCCGGAATGATGGGGATATTCTTATATATGCATCTTGTTAATGTCGGTTACCAGGTGTTCACCGTATGAATGATTTTTATCTCTATGTATGGGATGTATATTGAAATATGAAATCTTGTGGTCTATTGTTACGATTTGATATATATATAGGTTAAACCTATAACTCACCAACATTTTTGTTGACGTTTAAAGCATGTTTATTCTCAGGTGAATATTAAGAGCTTCCGCTGTTGCATACTAAAATAAGGACAAGATTTGGAGTCCATGTTTGTATGATATTATGTAAAAACTGCATTCAAGAAACATATGTCGATGTAATATATTTCTATTGTAAACCATTATGTAATGGTCGTGTGTAAACAGTATATTTTAGATTATCATTATTTGATAATCTACGTAATGCTTTTGAAACCTTTATTGATAAAATAAAGGTTATGGTTGTTTTAAAAATGAATGCAGTCTTTGAAAAACGTCTCATATAGATGTCAAAACCTCGCAACGAAATCAATTAATATGGAACGTTTATAATCAATATGAACGGGACATTTCATATGACATGGCTGTTTTTGGTTTTTGTTGCCGTTGTTGCTATTGAGGTTGTTGTTGGGATTGTTATTGTTGTTGAAACGGTTGTTGTAGTTGTTATTGTTGTTGGGATGTTTGTTGTAGTTATTATTAGGATTGCGGTTATTGTTGCGATTGTTGTTGCGGTTTTTGGGATAGTTGTTGCGATTGTGGTTGTAATTATTGTTGTTGTTATACTGGTGACGCTTGTCACCGTTTTCCTCCCACTTCCTCTTGAGTTGTTTCGTGTTGGCTTCTTCGGCCGTCTGCTCTTTAATTCTTCCCTCAATCTGATTTATGAGTTTATGAGCCATTCGACTTGCCTTCTATATAGAAGTGGGCTCGTGTGAACTCACATCTTCTTGAATCCTTACTGATAACCCTTTTACAAACGCGTCGATCTTCTCTTCTTCATCTTCGAACGCTCCCGGACACAATAGGCACAACTCTGTGAATCGTCGTTCATATGTGGTAATGTCGAACCCTTGTGTTCGTAACTCTCTAAGTTCTGCCTTGAGCTTATTGACTTCGTTTCTAGGACGGTACTGCTCGTTCATCAATTGCTTGAATGCCGACCACGGTAGTGCGTAAGCAGCATTTTGTCCTACCTGTTCAAGATAGGTGTTCCACCACGTTAACGCAGTACCTGTAAAGGTATGCGTAGTGTACTTAAGTTTGTCCTCTTCAGTACACTTACTTATGGCAAACACCGATTCGACTTTCTCGGTCCACCGTTTCAATCCAATTGGTCCTTCGGTTCCATCAAATTCCAAAGGTTTGCAGGCAGTGAATTCTTTGTAGGAGCATCCTACATGATTTCTTGTGGAATTAGTTTCACTGCTAGATCCAAAGTTATTGTTATTTTGCATCGTAGCCTGTACTGCGGCTATGTTTGCTGCAAGGAAAACACAGAAGTCTTCCTCACTCATGTTCAAATTCTGACGAGTCGTCGGTGCCATTTCCTTCAAAAATAGCCCAAAAGAATTAAGTTAATCATATAGAATTTTAAGAGTAGTCAATAGTATTTCGTAGCATAGTATGAACTCATTTATAAAAGCTTTTTCTTCATATTAGCGTTTTATAGTTTTAATTCGGGTAGTACCTACCTGTTAAGTTCATACTTAGTAGCTAATATACAATTCAACTACTACAATTCTATATGAAAAAACTGATTATAATAAAATTTCGCGTTCAAATTTATACAATATTTTACAAACTTACAATACCGCTATTATACATATAGGATGAAATATAGCACATAATAACTTTGCTACTCGGCAGCTATAAAGGCAATTCTAGTTAATACGCAAGTTGTTCAGCAAAAGAAATAAAGACACATAATTCATAAGTTTAGAAACAAGTCATGCATTCTGGTTTTACTAAGACGAATTCACATCCTTGGTCTTGTGGAAAGTAACCGTTATGACCATTGGCTAGGCAACATGTTGTAATGTCGTCAAAAGGACGAGGGTTTCGTAATGTCCAACAGCCCCGTAATAATTTAAAAACCTTGTTTCTCACCCCAACTACTGAATCCGTCACTTGTGAGAAGGTTGTATTTAAAAGTTGTAATCCGATGTTCTTTTTCTCACTTTGGTAAGAAGCGAACATCACTAACCCGTAAGTATAACATGCTTCTTTATGTTGCATGTTAGAAGCTCTTTCTAACTCACGAAATCCTATATTGGGATATGTTGAGTCAAAATAGGTTCTTAACTCGTAGCGTAAAATTGCATTTGGGTTCCCCGCATTTAACGATTTAAAGAAAACACGGCGTAACTTACAGTCTCCCCAATGTGATATACCCCACCTATCAAAGAAAAGCCTTTTATAAACTAAGGCATTTTTGGAAAGTCTTTCAAATGTTTGACAAGCTAATTTCGCCATAACTAAATGTTCTGATGAATTCTGACCGACTCTAGACAAGATTTCCTCAATCGTGTCCTCTGGTAGGTCTTCTCAAATATTCGGTTGTCTACCCTTAACGTCCATTTTGTTTTTATACTGTAAAATAGACAAGAATTAGATTCGTAAAAGATAATTAACAAACAATACAAGCAATTTTTTTTACATAGAACATAAAAGTACATGCACACTACAATACATATAATACACAACATGATTACAACCCTCTAATCTGAATCACTGGTTTCTTCTTCTTCGGACTTGGTTCTTTTTCCTAATTTTCTAGGGATATATGGTGTTCCTCTAATACGAGCCGTCGTTTTCCACAATGGTTTAGAAAAACCTGGTGGTTTAGAGGTTCCCGGGTTATTGTTACAATTTAGGAAATACAGACGTTGCCGATAGATATAAAGTTCATCGGGGTTGGAATCCGGTTTCTCTATTTTTATACCTTTTCCCTTATCATTTTCTTTTGCTTTATTAAATTGGGTCGAGGTAATTTCTATAACATCATCGGAATCCTCATCGGGATCCGATTCATCGGAAAATTGGTAATCTTCCCAATTTTTTGCTTCCTTGGCGGAAACACCATTGACCATTTTTAACTTTGGTCCGTTGGTTGAGGATTTTCTTTTATTTAATCGATTTACTGTAGGTATCAATAATTCTTCCTCCGGAACCTCTTCTTCTTCCGGTTCCTCCTCTTCCGGTTCCTCCTCTTCCGGTTCCTCCTCTTCTGGTTCCTCCTCTTCCGGTTCCTCCTCTTCCGATTCCTCCTCTTCCGGTTCCTCTTCAGGAATTTGTGAATCTTCCCAAAGTATATTCGACTCTTCATTATTATTAGGTGAGACGATGGGATTTGTACTAGAGGTAGACATCTATCACACAATATCAAACAAGTTAAGAGATTAATATATCACATAATATTTACATGTTAATAATATATAGTTTCCAAAAAAAAAATGTTAAGCAATCGTTTTTGAAGAAAAACACGGTCGAAGTCCAGACTCACTAATGCATCCTAACAAATTCGGTAAGACACACTAATGCAAAAATTCTGGTTCTCTAAGACCAACGCTCGGATACCAACTGAAATGTCCCGTTCATATTGATTATAAACGTTCCATATTAATTGATTTCGTTGCTAGGTTTTGACCTCTATATGAGACGTTTTTCAAAGACTGCATTCGTTTTTAAAACAAACCATAACCTTTATTTTATCGACAAGGTTAAAAAGTCACCACCTAGATTATCCAGAAATGATAATCTAAAAATATCACACTTACACACTACCAATACATATTGGTTTATAATATTAATATGTTACAACAAAGTAAATCTCGAATGCAGTTTTAAACAATATAATACAAACATGTTGACACCAAATCTTTACAATAATTTAGCATGCAATAGTGGAAGCTCTTAATAATCACCTGAGAATAAACATGCTTTAAACGTCAACAAAAATGTTGGTGAGTTATAGGTTTAACCTATATATTTATCAAATCGTAATAATAGACCACAAGATTTCATATTTCAATATACATCCCACACATAGAGATAAAAATCATTCATATGGTGAACACCTGGTAACCGATATTAACAAGATGCATATAACAATATCCCCTATCATTCCGGGAAATCCTTCGGACATGATAAAAATGAATTCGAAGTACTAAAGCATCCGGTACTTTGGATGAGGTTCGTTAGGCCCAATAGATCTATCTTTAGGATTCGCGTCAATTAGTAGATCGGTTTACTAATTCTTAGGTTACCAAGCAAAAGGGGCATATTCGGCTTCGATCATTCACCCATATAATGTAGTTTTAATTACTTGTGTCTATTTCGTAAAACATTTATAAAACTGCATGTATTCTCATCCCAAAATATTAGATTTTAAAAGTGGGACTATAACTCACTTTCACAGATTTTTACTTCGTCGGGAAGTAAGACTTGGCCACTGGTCGATTCACGAACCTATAACAAATATGTACATATATATCAAAGTATGTTCAAAATATATTTACAACATTTTTAATACATTTTGATGTTTTAAGTTTATTAAGTCAGCTATCCTCGTTAGTAACCTACAACTAGTTGTCCATAGTTAGATGTACAGAAATAAATTGATATATATTATCTTGAATCAATCCACGACCCAGTGTATACACGTCTCAGGCTAGATCACAACTCAAAGTATATATATTTTTGGAATCAACCTCAACCATGTATAGCTAACTCAAACATTACTGCATATAGAGTGTCTATGGTTGTTCCAAATAATATATATATATGGGTCGATATGATATGTCAAAACATTTGCATACGAGTCTATGGTATCCCAAGATTACATAATATATTAGAATACATGTATAATACAATATAAGTTAGCTAGGATATGATTAATATAGATTTGTTACCAATTTTCACGTAGCTACAACAAGAAAAATTATCCAATCTTATTTTACCCATAACGTCTTCGTTTTAAATCCGTTTTGAGTGATTCAAGTTGCTAGGGTTTCATATTGAACTTAAGTTTATGAATTTAAACAGAAAAAGTATAAGTTTATAGTCGTAAATATAGATTAAAAGTCATTTTTGTAAAGGTAGTCATTTCAGTCGAAAGAACGATGTCTTGTTGACCATTTTGAAAAACATACTTTCACTTTGAGTTTAACCATGATTTTTGGATATAGTTTTAAGTTCATAAGAAAAATCATTTTCCCAGAAGAACAACTTTTAAAACAAAGTTTATCATAGTTTTTAATTAACTAACCCAAAATAGCTCGCGGTGTTACTACGACAGCGTATATCCGGTTTTACGGTATTTTTCGTGTTTCCAGGTTTTAAATCATTAAGTTAGCATATCACATAGATATAGAACATGTATTTAGTTGATTTTAAAAGTCAAGTTAGAAGGATTAACTTTTGTTTGCGAACAAGTTTAGAATTAACTAAACTATGTTCTAGTGATTACAAGTTTAAACCTTCGAATAAGGTAGTTTTATATATATGAATCGAATGATGTTATGAACATCATTACTACCTCAGATTTTGTGAATAAACCTACTGGAAATGAAAAAAATAGATCTAGCTTCAAAGGATCCTTGAATGGCTTGAAAGTTCTTGAAGTAGAATCATGACACGAAAACAAATTCAAGTAAGATTTCCACTCGAAATAAGATTGTTATAGTTATAGAAATTGAATCAAAGTATGAATATTAGTATTACCTTATATTAGAAAGATATCTTACTATAAATAAGAAAGATTTCTTGAGGTTGGATGATCACTCAAAGTGGATTTGCAAGATTGGAAGTAAGCTAGCAAACTTGGAAGTGTTGTTGGTGTGTTCTTGAGTAGTTGTTTTATAACTTGGTTTATGTATGAATTTATGAACTAGATTGAGCTAGATTTTATTGAAGATGATGAAGAACACTTAGAACAAAGTAAGAACACTTTAGAGAGAGTAATTTGATTCAAGAAAAATTGAAAATGAATGTGTTTATGTACTCCTCCATTCACGTGAACTTTCATCCTCCATATAGGCTCCATTAGTTTGTTATTTTGTGAGATATTTCATGCTAGATATTAAATGATGGTTCCCATATGGTTAGTTGACTCACATGGGCTGCTAAGAGCTGATCATTGAAGTGTATATACCAATAGTAAATACATTTAGAAGCTGTGTATTGTACGAGTACAAATACGAGTGCATACGAGTAGGATTGTTGATGAAAATGAATGAGGATGTAATTGTAAGCATTTTTGTTAAGTAGAAGTACTTTGATAAGTGTATTGGAGTCTTTAAAAAGTGTATGAATACATATTAAAACACTACATGTATATACATTTTAACTGAGTCGTTAAGTCATCGTTAGTCGTTACATGTAAGTGTTGTTTTGAAACCTTTAAGTTAACGATCTTGTTAAATGTTGTTAACCCATTGTTTATTATATCAAATGAGATGTTAAATTATTATATTATCATGATAATATGATGTATTAATATATCTTAATATGATATATATACATTTAAATGTCGTTAGAACGATAATCGTTACATATATGTCTCATTTTGAAACCCTTAAGTTAGTAGTCTTGTTTTTACATATTTAGTTCATTATTAATATACTTAATGAGATACATACTTATCATAATATCATGTTAACTATATATATCCATATATATGTCATCATATAGTTTTTACAAGTTTGTAACGTTCGTGAATGCCGGTCAATTTGGTTGGTCAATTGTCTATATGAAACCTATTTCAATTAATCACGTCTTAACAAGTTTGATTGCTTAACATGTTGGAAACACTTAATCATGTAAATATCAATTTCATTTAATATATATAAACATGGAAAATTTCGGGTCACTACAACACTGATATATGTGGACCAATGAGGACCCCGTCTCTTAACCAAAACAGGTACTTTATTCTCTTCATCGATGACTATTTAAAAATGATGTGGGTTTATTTCATGCATGAAAAATCGGAAGTATTTACGATATTCAAGAAGTTTAAGAACTTCGTAGAAAAAAGTAGTGGCCATTATATAAAAACACTAAGGAGCGATAGAGGAAAAGAATACACCTCTACACAATTCAATAAATTTTGTGAAGACGAAGGAGTTAAACATCAACTCACTGTTGGTTACGTCCCTGAGAAAAACGGTGTCTCTGAACGCAAAAATAGAACTGTAATGGAAATGGCCAAAACAATGATACATGAAAAAGGCCTTCCAAACAGTTTCTGGGCTGAAGCCGTATACACGGCCGTACATATACTAAATAGATGTCCCACGAAAGTTGTAGAAAACAAGACTCCAATTGAGGCTTGGAGTGGAAGGAAACCATAAGCAAAACATCTGCGAGTATTTGGGTGTATTTGCTACATCCACATTCCAAAGGAGAAACGTCACAAGCTCCAAGAAAAATCAGAGAAGGGAATATTCTTAGGCTACAGTACACAGTCAAAAGGCTACCGAGTCTATAATCTGAAAACAAATAACATCGTGATTAGCCGAGACGTGGAGTTTGACGAAGATGCTTCTTGGAACTGGGAGAAAGACAAAGTTGAAAGACAAACATATCTGCCGCAGATATCTATGGAAACTCCAGCTCAACAACCACTACAAATGGAGCATTCTCAATAACAGGAAAGTACCAGAGAAACAAGCCATACTACACCAACTTCTCCGTCGACAAGATTACCTTTGGCGCAAGACGAGTCAAGCCCAGAGTTCACACCTGGAAGAGTCAAAGCGTTAGCAGAGGTATACGAGGCATGTAACTTTACAACCATAGAACCTGAAAGCTATGAAGTTTCAGCCAAAGATGAAAAATGGGTGACTGCTATGAACGAAGAAATCAGAATGATCTAGAAAAATAACACATGGGAGTTAGTTGATCATCCCATAGATAAGGAAATCATTGGAGTTAAGTGGGTTTACAAAACAAAGCTCAACCCTGATAGTTCTATACAAAAACACAAAGCAAGGCTAGTAGCTAAAGGCTATTCACAACAGCCTGGAGTCGACTACAATGAAATTTTCACACCCGTAGCACGACTGGATACTATAAGAGCACTTGTGGCGCTAGCAGCTCAACGAAGGTGGAAGATTTACCAGCTAGATGTGAAATCAGCTTTCTTTAGCTTTAGGACTTGATTTTCTTTTCCTTATATATATATATATATATATATATATATATATATATATATATATATATATATATATATATATATATATAAGGAAAAGAAAATCAAGTCCTAAAGCTAAAGAAAGCCTTGTATGGACTTAAACAAGCACCACGTGCTTGGTATAGCTGCATTGATAGCTACTTTATAAGTTCAGGATTCAGGAGGAGCTAAAGTGAGCCCACACTCTACATCAAAACCCAAGGTAACTCTGACACTCTCATTATTTCCTTGTACGTCGATGATCTTATATACGGGAAACAATGAGAGAATGATACAAGAATTTAAAGAAGACATGATGAAAACATTCGAGATGAACGACCTTGGTTTGTGCGCTATTTTCTTGGCATCGAAATCAGTCAAGAAAATGAAGGCATCTTCATATGCCAAAAGAAATATACGGAAAATCTCTTGAAAAAATTTAAACTATACGATTGTAAAACCTTCGCCACACCTCTAGTTGCCAATGAGAAGATGAGACAAGAAGATGGATCTGAGAAAGTAGACGCTTTAAGATTCAGAAGTCTCATTGGAAGCCTACTCTATCTGACAACAACAAGACTAGTTATTATGTACGCAACCAGTCTACTATCCAGGTACATGCAAAACCCTACTCAGATACATTACGGAGCTTCTAAAAGAATACTAAGATACTTGCAAGGTACCATGGGCTATGGAATATGGTACAAGCCCACTATAGATTCGAAGCTTCATAGATACACTAACAGTGATTGGACCGGATCGGTATATGACATGAGAAGTACTTCAGGATACACATTCACACTTGGATCTGGTGTATTCTCATGGGCATCAAAGAAACAAGAAATAGTGGCACAATCGTCAGCCGAAGCCGAATACGTCGTAGCTGCAAACTCTGCTAATCAAGTTATATGGCTAAGAAGAATACTGGAAGACATGGGTGAGAAATAAGATGAACCTACAAAAATATTCTGCGACAACAAGTCTGCAATCGCGATGGCAAAGAATCCAGTGTTCCATGGTAGAACAAAACACATTGATATTAAATATCACTTCTTACGAGAAGTCTCCGCCAAGAAAGATATTGAATTAAAATACTGCAAGACCGAAGAGCAGATTGCAGACATTTTCACCAAAGCACTACTAAGACCAAAGTTCGAGTTCTTACGCAACATACTCGGAGTAACACCGAAAATCATTAAGGAGGAGTGTTAAGATATTAATGTTTTTTTAAAATATTCTATAATTAGTTAAATAAATATTTGTAAAAAAAATATCTAGATATTATAAATAAAAATATCTAGATATTTCTAATAAATAAATCTCTAGATATTATTTACAAAAAATATCTAGATATTTATATCAAAATATCTAGATATTTTAACTCACATTGTAAGCCTATATATAGGAATAAGGTGTTAGCATTTGAACAATAACACAAACACACATTCATAACACAGTTCTAAATCAATAAAATTATTTCTTTCTAAACAACAAATCTTCAATATTTCTCTTATAAACATCCCGTCAAAACATTCAAACATTAAAACTAATCAACACTTCTAATTAATCAAAACACTACAACTAATTCTAACACACCTCCAAAATTTTAGCTCAGTTAAAGTAGATATCAACGACCTCGGTCGTTCTACGCTGTCGGGCACCACCTTTCCCACTAGCCACTCCATCAAGCCTCACCAATCACCACCTCTACCATACTAGGGATTACCACCAAAGTAAAAGAGTAATTTAAGATAGAAACAGAAACACATCAAAAGGTTTGTTTTTGTGTGATTTTGGTGTCGGTTTAGCGGGAATCGAACACGCATCGTTAGCGAATCTATACAAAACACTCAGATCTAAAATGATATGTATCTAGAAGTAGCTTATGCCGTCTCGATCACTGACACTTACCATCCACCACCATTTCCTTCCAGCCAGTTCCTAAAATCCATGTCTTTCCCACTGTAATGACGATGGTGTTACATCATGTTTCATGAAACAAGTTCATAGTGGTGGTTACCGTTGGCGATGGTAATAATGGTGATAATAGCGATAGCAGCGGTGTTAGGTGGTGACGGTGGTGTTTGTGAGTTGGTAACGATAGTGGTTGGTAGCGATCATCGTTTTAATGCTTTATTTGTGGAGATTTGAGAATGAAAATGAGAGAGGTGGGTGTTAGGTAGTAATGGAGTTTTTGAGTTGAAAGTTGGTAATGAGAGAGATGAGTCAGATGACTTAGCAATGATATTGAGGTAAAACTGTATATAAAAATGAAATATGAAGGAAAAGATTTTTACTTGATTCTCAAAAGCTATATTTACACATGTTTTCGAGGAAGAAAAGCTATACAAATAGTGGATGGAAACAATCAAGTCAGTGATCACATGGCTATTTATCTTTATTTAAAATATAAACTATTCTAATAGTATCATTTTGTTTAATAGTTAACAATCCGATAAATTATACAACCAATTACTCTCAAAATTAGAGCTTTTGTATTACAGAGTATTAACTAATCGAATAACTATTTTTCACACTTAATTCAGGTTGTTGGTTGCTAATGGTGAGTATTGGACTATTCGAACACATCAAATAAATTTGGGTAGATTTTCATAATTTTTTTAAAGCAACATTAACATATTTTGGACTATCTGAATGTGACTTTTTTAATACGGAGTACCAACTTTAATACTACAAGTAGCATTTTAATACTAACATACTTTCTAGAGAGAAAAAATAAGAGTAGAATTTAGAAAAATTAAAGTAGTGAAAAATAATTCACAGTTAACCGTTTTTTAAACGTTAAGTTAACCAATTGTAATCGATCAAAATTACCCCACATCAAAGTTATTTTTTTAAACTTTTTTTTTCACTTCCTTTTTCCTCTTCATTTTTAAATCCTATATTTTTTATAAACGATTAATTAACCGACCGTTACCATTTTCTAAATTTCAATGAACCGACTTCTAACCGACTAAAATCACCCCGCAGCGAAGCGCGGGCTTTTTTTTTCCCTCGTTTAAACAAAAACCATTAGTTGCAACTTTTACTGAAGTCCAAATGACACAACAGAACTGATCAAACACCAGGCACTTAATTGTCAAATATGAAGTAAGTAGGAGCATTAAGAAGGCTAATTTCAAGTTCAAAAATACATACTACATAATGGAGTTTTTACTGTTAAAAGTTAAAAACCAACCAATTTGTCAACTTTATGGTTGTGAATACGCACAACCCATAATCCATAATTCAATATACCATTAATAATTTACCATATACCATAATCTTAGCTCGTAGTTTTTCGGGCGGTATTTATTCGTTATGGGATTCGAATGTTTTCTCTAAAAGCGGAATGTGGTGCGATGATAATTTTGTAATAGTTAAAGGTACGTGGATCCGTGAGAATATGGAGGTCTTTATGGGTAATGTTTACGCCCCTCAAGCATTATCGGATAAGATTATGTTGTGGAATAAGGTTTCCTCCTTCATGGATAACCATCCGGGCGACTTTATTTTTTTGGCAGATTGGAATTCGGTTAGAACACGAGAAGATAGATGTGGTTCCAATTTTTGTGTCCAAGATGCTCGGGTTTTTAATGACTTCATTGAAAGCAACTCGTTATATTAAGTCCCGTTAGGCGGTCTTCATTTCACTTGGCATAATAAGGCGGGTAGTAAGTTAAGTAAAATTGATCGATTTTTTACTACTAACAACATGCTTAATGTTATAGACAACTTGAAAGGCTCAGTTTTGGCTCGGGGCCATTCGGACCACTCTCCGATCCTTCTTTTTCAAGATAAGGTCGATTTTGGCCCAACGTATTTTAAGATTTTTGAATCGTGGTTTACCCGTCAAGATTTTGATTCTACCGTTCGTAAAGCTTGGGACATTGTTAACTTGAACAAAGAGCTCGACATTGTGGCTAAGTTTAGATTAATGAAGGGTCATCTTAAAAGATGGATTAGCTCTTCTAAATCTAACGAAGATGCGAGATACAAGGAGATTGTGAACAAGATCAATGACATAGATATTTCTATAGATGTTGGTATCGTGGGGGATGATCTGATTAACGAGCGCAACAATTTGGTTGTAGAAAGAGACGACTTGTCGAAATTGGAAGATATCGATTCGTTTCAGAAATCTAGTATTAAATGGGACATTGAGGGTGACGAGAATTCCAAGTTTTTTCACGCGTCTCTTAAACATAAACGTCACTCTTAGGATATAAAAGGATTGTTGGTTGATGGTACTTGGATAGAGGATCCTTTTATTATTAAAGAAAAGTTTTTTTCTCACTTCATGTCCAAATTTGATGTTTTACATACATGTGTGGAGTTTGGCCATTTAAATCCTCATTATCGTCTCACTGATAATGAAGCCAACTTTCTTGAAAGAGATTTGGATGATTCAGAGATAAAAAATGCGGTGTGGGATTGCGGTAGTTCTAAGGCACCGGGACCGGACGGTATTTCTTTTCGTTTCATTAAATATTTTTGGGACATTTTTCAATTTGATATTGACAGGGATATCCGAAGATTTTTTTTTCAGGCATTATACCTCGTGGTGCAAATTCGGCTTTTTCACCCTTATCCCGAAAGTTGTGAACCCGATTCTTGTGACTGATTTTCGACCCATTTCATTGGTGGGTTTTTTTATAAGATTGTCGCGAAGATTCTCACGAACCGTGTTCTAAGTGTTATTGACAAGATCATTAGCCCGGTTCAGACGGCTTTCATTTCGGGGTGACAGATTTTAGATGGCCCTTTAATGTTGTTCGAGATTATTTCATGGTATAAGAAAGCTAAAAAAAAAAATGTTACTTTTGAAGGTGGATTTTGAAAAAGCCTATAATTCGGTTAATTGGGATTATTTGATGTTCATGTTATCTTCATTGGGTTTCGAAACCAAGTGGTGCACCTGGATAAGGGGGTGTCTTTTCTCAGCTAAGACTTCAGTTTTGGTAAATGGTAGTCCGACTCGTGAATTCCCGATCAAAAGAGGGTTAAGACAGGGTGATCCTCTCAGCCCGTTCTTGTTTATTATTGTAATGGAAGGTCTCCACTTAGCTTTTTCTCGTGCTATGGAGAACAACTTCATTCGTGGTATCAAAGTGGGAATAAATCACATTCATTTATCTCATTTTATTTATGCGGATGATCTTATTATTTTCTCTCATTGGAGTTCTCAAGAACTAAACCGGATTCTCCTCATTTTAGAAGCATTTTTTTTAGTGTCCGGTTTACGAATAAATGTTAATAAATCCCATCTTTTTGGTGTCGGGGTGGACACTTCCGAGATCATTGCTTATGCTGGTGCTGCAGGTACTCATGTAGGCTCAATTCCTACCACTTATCTGGGTCTACTGATTGGTTCTAATATGAAATTAATTTCAAATTGGGATAGCTTGGTAGACAGATTTCGGGATAAATTATCTACGTGGAAGGCGGCACTCATTTCTTCCGGTGGTAGATTAACATTGGTTAAATCTGTTATGGGGAGCATTGGTATTTATTTTATGTCTTTATTTAGATGTCCGAAAACGGTTCTTAAATGTCTTGAATCTATTAGGGCTCGATTTTTTTGGGGTGGTAATAAATCTACCAAAAAGATGTCATGGGTAAAGTGGGATAAAATTCTTGCTCCATTTGATAAAGGTGGTCTTAATGTAGGGAGTCTTAAAGCTTTCAATTTGGCATTGATTAATAAATGGCGTTGGAGGTATTTAAATAATTCGGAAGAGATGTGGGTTAATATCATTAAGTCTATTCATGGGACTCTTTTTGAACATGCGGAATGTAATAGTTCAAGTATTTGGTCTTCTATTGTTGCGTGTTGTTTAAAGGTGACTTCCAATGGTACACTTCCTCCTGACACATTTAAAATGAAAGTTGGTAATGGTTGCTCTATACGCTTTTGGCATGACCTATGGTGTGGCAATTCAACGTTATCGTCCCGTTTTAATCGCCTCTACCACCTGGATGTCAATAAACTAGATTCGATTGCCGAGAAACGGGTAAATGGTGAATGGCAATGGAACTGGACGAGAGATGAAGGTGGATTTTGAAAAAGCCTATGATTCGGTTAATTTTGATGTTCATGTTATCTTCGTTGGGTTTCAAAACCAAGTGGTGCACCTGGATAAGGGGGTGTCTTTTCTCGGCTAAGACTTCGGTTTTGGTAAATGGTAGTCCGACTCGTGAATTCCCGATCAAAAGAGGGTTAAGATAGGGTGATCCTCTCAGCCCGTTCTTGTTTATTATTGTAATGGAAGGTCTCCACTTAGCTTTTTCTCGTGCTATGGAGAACAACTTCATTCGTGGTATCAAAGTGGGAATAAATCACATTCATTTATCTCATTTTATTTATGCGGATGATCTTATTATTTTCTCTCATTGGAGTTCTCAAGAACTAAACCGGATTCTCCTCATTTTAGAAGCATTTTTTTTAGTGTCCGGTTTACCTATAAATGTTAATAAATCCCATCTTTTTGATGTCGGGGTGGACACTTCCGAGATCATTGCTTATGCTGGTGCTGCAGGTACTCGTGTAGGCTCAATTCCTACCACTTATCTGGGTCTACTGATTGGTTCTAATATGAAATTAATTTCAAATTGGGATAGCTTGGTAGACAGATTTCGGGATAAATTATCTACGTGGAAGGCGGCACTCATTTCTTCCGGTGGTAGATTAACATTGGTTAAATCTGTTATGGGGAGCATTGGTATTTATTTTATGTCTTTATTTAGATGTACGAAAACGTTTCTTAAATGTCTTGAATCTATTAGGGCTCGATTTTTTTGGGGTGGTAATAAATCTACCAAAAAGATGTCATGGGTAAAGTGGGATAAAATTCTTGCTCCATTTGATAAAGGTGGTCTTAATGTAGGGAGTCTTAAAGCTTTCAATTTGGCATTGATTAATAAATGGCGTTGGAGGTATTTAAATAATCCGGAAGAGATGTGGGTTAATATCATTAAGTCTATTCATGGGCCTCTTTTTGAACATGCGGAATGTAATAGTTCAAGTATTTGGTCTTCTATTGTTGCGTGTTGTTTAAAGGTGACTTCCGATGGTACACTTCCTCCTGACACATTTAAAATGAAAGTTGGTAATGGTTGCTCTATACGCTTTTGGCATGACCTATGGTGTGGCAATTCAACGTTATCGTCCCATTTTAATCGCCTCTACCACCTGGATGTCAATAAACTAGATTCGATTGCCGAGAAACGGGTAGATGGTGAATGGCAATGGAACTGGACGAGAGATGAAATTGGTAGTCATAACAACCAACTTCTCGTTAATCTTCAGGAGGAGATCGGTGACTGCACTTTTTATGATCGCCCTGATCGTTGGTGTTGTTCGCTTATTTCAGATGAGTCGTACACTGTTAAAGCTGCAAGGGACATGATGGATCGAACCTCTTTGCCTTTGACTAACGTGAGTACAATTTGGTTCAAGTTTCTTCCAAGAAAAGTTAACATATTTTTATGGCGTTTGAGATTAGATGCTCTTCCCGTTCGTTGGAACCTTTCCGCAAAAGGTATTGAGATCAACTCGGTTATTTGTCCACTTTGTAATAATGATATTGAGACTCAGGATCACTTATTCTTCGATTGTGATATGGCTAAAGAGATATGACTTCGAGTTCGGGTGTGGCTTGATTGTGCTCTTCCCATTTGCTCCTTGTGGGATACGTTTATTACATGGCTCGAGGGTGTTCGATTACAAGCTATCTTCAAAGATCGGATCGTTGCAGTCATTCTTACTCTTCTATGGGTCATTTGGCGGTTTCGGAACGGAGTTGTTTTTAATAATTCTTTTTGTAGTAGGAGTAACTTATTTGATGTAATCCGTTTATTGTCTTTTCGTTGGATTAAAAATAGAAGCCATATAGTTTTTAATTGGAACTTATAGTTATCTATGCCGTTGTAATTATCCCTTAGCGCCTTGTTAGGGATTGTTTTATTTATATAATAGATTGTTTGGCCGTTAAAAAAAATATATACCATTAATAATGCTAGAAATCATTTGGTATGCCTTAAGTCTTGAAATTATGTACCGTACACACATAGCATAGCTTGTGCAATATAATTATGTTTTCAAGTTTTGTAAATCATAGTCAATGCTAATTAATTTAGTTAAGCCTGAGCTATCATGATGCATTAGTAATCATCCCAATTCCTACCACTATCAGCCTTGAAGTAAACTAATAACCAGTGCACACTCGAAACTTGATAATCTAATATACACACACAGGCACGTTTTATCCTTCTATCCTTTGACGCGATACTCACCTCAACAGAAACCTACACAGAAAAAGCCAAAATCATTACTCCATAGCAAAATCGTTTACTACTACAAGTAGCATACAACCCAACTAACTTTTAATATATTTCAAGTCCAGGGACTTGTAAGGAATGAAAGTTACTACGTTGTTTCTCCACGGTGTTGTAAAAACTATTTAACTCATCATGGCTTTTGCGAAAATGTAGAAACAAAGTTGTTTTTACATATATACACCTAATAAATTGAGGTTGTCAATCTGTAATAGCATTGATAACACGGAAGTGTCATAAAACGGACAGTGATTCACTAAACACTCATAATTATTAAATGAATATTGTGCTCGCTGGGTATTCTCTGTTCCGAAGAACAAACGGGGGAATATTGTGCTCGCTAGGTATTCTCTGTTCCTAATAAACCGAGGTTGTCAATCTGTCATAGCATTCATAACACAGTAGTGTCATAAAATACAGTAATTTATACGTGATGGTAAAATATGGGTTTGTTTTATTTTCCGTGTTGAGAACTTATGTAAATCTAAAGAAAGAGGCTTACCTAATCCCAAATGATGCTTAGTAAACAAAGTTACAACAATCGAAAACTGTAATAAAATCAGTTGCCAACTCCATACTTCACTAACATTAATTTAAGTGTGCAATAACAAAAGATGACACCAAATTTAAACCAAGAATAAATCCTAAAAACCGACACCGGTTAACTATTTCCCCAAATCAATAAACGCCTACCTACTCATAAATCTAACAATAATTCAATCAAACTCATCTAATTAACCAAAAAATCACTAACACCTATCAAAACCTACAACTAATTTTTCAATTAATCTGAATCAGAGTTCACAAATCAATTAAAGCCTGATTACTAAGCGCTAATACTTCTGGTAAAAAGCACTGCATCATAAACATAATTGTATGCATCTTTTGGATTACATAGGCACGGAAAAATACCAACATAATATCTATATCTACAACACATCGGTTCCTAGTAGCAAAAAATCGAAAACAAAAGGAGTATGTACGAATTAACGGAGTATGTACGAATTCACGGAGTATGTACGAGATAACTTGATAAATGATTTGCCTTCAATTTGTTAATTACTTTTGAAAGAAAAAAAACTTAGTCATTAATAGAAACAAACACATAAACCTAAAAGAAGGTTAATTTAACATCTTAACAAACAGTGAACATGAAAGACCCATAAATAAAATCCAGAACTTCATACCATAACCAGAAACAAAACAAACTGATGAGAACTTGGAATTGAAGAAATACACCTGCGAAAGTTTTGTAGAGAAAGCAAGAAAGGAATAAAGATGACGGTACTAATTGAAATTGAAAACTGCCAGTATATCAATTCAATGAATTGGGGAACAATAGGTGTCATGCGCAAAGGTAGGTAATGTCGAGTCATCAATTGGTAAAGGCCAGATGTCAGATTCATGGTAAGCAACTAAGCGCACAAGAACGTAGGAGAATAAGCGGCGGGGATTTTTCCTGGAACAAAAAAGTAGACGATGATTCGGGTCTAAACCCGTAAAATCCAGTGATGTATGTGTAAGGATAAATGGGCGAATGAGAAGGTGACACGTGTCACTCTTAGAATGCTGTTAAAAAAATAGTTGTTCATATATATATATATATATATATATATATATATATATATATATATATATATATATATATATATATATATATATGGTTAATCAAGAGTCAAACACTTTTTTGAGGGAAATAAATTTTAATTTTTATTTCGTTATTTTTTGAATTTTTTTTCAAATATCAAGATCACATGAAAATATAAACATTTAAAAAAGACATTTTGTGATGAATGTTATTATTTTGACGAAAAAACGCTCGAACAAATAAATGATAACATGCATCATGTGAAATGTTTTAATTAGAGTTTTTATTCATCGTTTTGTTTTTTATCTTATGTGAAGTTTATTTTTTCAAAATTTAGCCCGAATTAGAGTTTAGGGTTTGGTGTTTTGGGTTTAGTCCTTAAACTCTAAACCCTAAACTCTAAACCTTAAACTCTTAACCATTCGTGTTAAAAATTTCTAAACCCTAAACCCTATTTTCTAAACCCTAAACCCTAATATCTAAACCCTAATTTCTAAACCCTTCAAAAAAACTCTAATTAAAACATTACACATGATGTATGTTATCATTTATTTCTTCGAGCGTTTTTCGGCCAAAATAATAACATTCATTACAAAGTGTCTTTTTTAAATGTTCATATTTCCATGTGATCTTGATGTTTGAAAAACAAATTTAAAAAAAAAAACGAAAAAATTACTTGCACCCACTTCGCCCCCAAAAAGTGCTTCCCTCTTGATTATATATATATATATATATATATTGGTAGGATCAAGAGGGAAGTAACCAATCGGGGGGAAGCAAAAACTTTTTTTTTTCGTTTTTTGAAAAAAACTTTGTTCACGAACAATATAGATGAGATGAAAATATGAACTTTAGTAGAGACACTTTGTGATAAATGTTTTTATTTTGGCGGGAAAATGCTCGAAGAAGTAATATATAACAATTATCGTGTTTTTCGAGCGTATGTTTAGGTTTTAGCTATTGGGGTATAGATATTGGGGTTTAGATATTAGGGTTTATAGGGTTTAGATATTAGGGTTTAGAAATTTAGGGTTTAGGGTTTAGATTTAGGGTTTAGATTTAGGATTTAGATTAAGTTTTTAACACGAACGGTTTAGAGTTTAGGGTTTAGGGTTTGGTGTTTTGGGTTTATGGAATAAACTCAAAACACCAAAACCTAAACCCTAAACCCTAAACCTTAAACTTTAAAAGGGGGCTAAATTTTACTTCACAAAACATGAAAAAAACGTTCATATTCTTCACGAACAATATTATCTTGAATGTTATTTTTGTCGATCGTTTTCCCGCCCAAATAATAACATTCATCACGAAGTGTCTCTTCTAAATGTTCATATTTTCGTGTGATCTTGATGCCGGAAAAAAAATGAAAAAAAAAAAAACGAAATTTTTTTTCTTTTGCTTCCCCCCGCTTCCCCCCAATTGGTTACTTCCTCATTGATCCTGCCCCTATATATATATATATATATATATATATATATATATATATATATATATATATATATATATATATATATATATATATATTATGGAGGGCTATTTAAAGATTCGTCACACATTTAAAAAAAATTGTTTGATAGTAGTTCGCTTAATCATTCGATAGCAATTCGCCTAATCATTCGATATACATAAGGTACGTCTTATAGCTAGAACTAGTTTTTGCGCCCGCGCTTCGCCGCGGACTATGGAAACCAAAAAAAAATAAATAAAAAAACTCTAGCTACAGCAACCGGCCGGGTCAACCTGTTTTTAATTCGGTTTCTGCAGTGATACTTTATGAGGTGGCGGGTTGTGGTTGGTAGTTGACTTACTACAGTTAGAATATCTAATATAATTTCAATTTAGTTGGTGATATATTGATTTATAGTTAGTTGATTAAGCTTGATGTGCGGAAACGTAACCTTTATTTATGAACGGATTTGAGTTGTTTTGTTACACGAATTGATTTATTGTATATGTGGTATTTTATTGATTTCAGGTTGATTTCACACATATATATAGGCAACTAGTCCTATCCGTGTAGTTTAGTTTGTTGGTAAATCCGATTCGTTCCACAGGGAGATGGAGTGTTTAATGGTTTTTAATAGTCTTTGATGTCAAACTTAATTAAAGGGGGTTTTGGATTAGGCAATTGTAAAATAACAGTAAAAGAAAATAACTAAAACTAATTTACTAAATAAAATTACAAGATTACAAAAATTAACTTAAAAAGGAACTAAATGAAAATAAACTAATTATGATGCATTAATTATGTTACTAAATGGTAATTAGTAAAATAGTAATTTTTAATGAAACTATATATTTAGAATTTTGTTTTAAGCAATTATAATATAAACTTAATTAAATTAACTAAATGACATTTTTAATAAAACTAATACAAATTAAAAGGGAAATTAATTAATTTACTAATTATAAACTAGTTACAATTTATAAAGTGATAATAATTAACACTAATTTTAGGATTAAAACATGTATTTAAGTATTTTATAATAATTAAAACTAAATAACTTAATTATAATAATTAAAATAACTAATAACCTAATTATAAATATAATTAAATAACAAAAACCCTAATTTTGACCTAGCTGTACTGTAGCCGCGTTTTAGCCTTACACGATTCGTGTGACGATACACGATTCGTGTATGTGTAAAAATATGTGACACTTAACTGTTACGAAAAATAAATGTTTTTATGTATTTTTCTTATATTTTAAAATAGTAAATCGTAAATAATAATGATAATACTTTTATAAGAAATATAAATAAGATAAATGGGAGTGTTTACTTAATTGTGTCACCCCTAGGTTCATGGATTGTTTTAAGTTTACGCCCTATTTAAAATGTTCTAGTATCAAACTTTACATTTTTCTCTCGAAAAAATATAAGGTTATAACTTAACTAAATAAAATCTAATTTTCATTGGATTCTTTTTTAGAAAGCTACTATTCCCTAAGTATTTAAATTGAGACCTAGCCTAGTTTTGACCTTCGCCAATACCCAAATTATAACGGTTTCCCTTTTTATAATTTCACTGTCATGTAATTTATTGATATCACCCAAACCACCGAAATTTATTTCTAAATTGGTGTTAATAAATTATCCATAAATTCGTCTAGATCACTTTTAATGTTGAAGCTTAATTTATGTAAATAAAAATAACTTTCGTTATTTGAATTTAATAAATTAAGTGGCAAGGGTTAAATACCTAATTACATAAAAATGGTTCTTTTAACTAAGCTCAATATTAAAAATACTAAAGTTACATTTTAACTTTTACAGATGGTAACAATCCATTTCACTAGGGGCTCTACATTTAAGCAAACACTAGGGAAATTTAGCTATCCATTACACTAGGGTAGACATAAAAATATAGATATGTAAACATAATAACAACGCTAATTTTAACAGAGTAAACTTACTAAAATATCTTCACTTGCATTAACTTCAAACGGTAGAAAAATTACAATAATAACACCCCTTTCACGCGTACAATAACACCCTTAATCACGAACAATACTCCCTTAATAATTGAAACTATTTTTACAGCGTAATAAAATTGACAATATATTTTAACTATAGTAATTATTATGTAAACTTGTGTATTCTCTGTGTTGTAATATATGTGTCTCTCCCTAATCTTCTGAACGTACTCCGTATTTAACATTGATATTGTGAAGTAGTTGTTGAGTCAAAAGTGCTATCCATTTGCTACAGCACTATGAAAAGAATTGTTTTAAAACTTCAAAAGCCAGCCGCCCATGTCTGACAAAATGATTAATTCGGCCTAACATTACACGATTCGTGTATGGCTACACTATTCGTGTAAGAACAAATATTCTACACGATTCGTGTAGACCTACACTATTCGTGTAAGAACAAATATTCTACACTATTCGTGTAGACCTACACTATTCGTGTAAGAGTAAAAGCAGTTTTCTTTATTTTTCTTTTTTCGTTTGTTCTTTGATGACCTCGTATTGACGTGTACTGACTTGGCACTTTACATTTGAACTCTTTTCTTCATCTATCTTGTACTTTCATTCGGATAAACGTTTCTTGATATAAATCTGGTTAAAACTATCGTTTTATCGTCGAATCTTCAAATAGCAAGCTCTTATCCACTTTTGTCGTTTTTCTCGTGAAATGCGCATTGAATGTCTTTGTAGATGATAAAAACCTATGAAATATAAGTGATATTGCGTCGAATAATATGTATGTTTAGAGCAATATCAAAATACCCCACACTAGAACGTTGCTTGTCCTCAAGCAATTACATCTTTTAACAGAGTTAGAACATTATATATTTTTCTTTATCGAACATTTAGATCACACAACACACACTACACGAAATGAAACACACGCTATATGAAATATATTACACAACACAGTATTTATTGGATCACACGCACACCACACGAAATGAAATTCTGACAACAGAAACAAACATGAAACTCGTGATTAGGGTTTAAAAATTTGGATCCTTAGGGAAAATTGGACCTTATGAAAACGTTTTATGATTTTATAAAATGTCATGCTAGTTTTTACACTAGACACGTTTTCCGGTTTTAACCTCAAATTCTGGTTGAGGGTAACTGAAAACCGAAGTCTCAGTCGGCGATTAGCAAGCTATTCGCCCCCATGATTGTAGTATCATGGAACTTGAAGCCAAATGTCCAAAAATAGTTTTACACAAATATAATTCATAAAATAGCATAAGTTTAAGAACAAAATTATATCGTGTCCAAATATCATCGGTGAACCATGAGTTTGCACACCTCAATTTGTTATGGCATATGTATGTTGACCGCGGTCAAACATAGATGCAATTGATCTTTACGGAGATCATCCATCTGGGGATTAGATTCATTAGTCTTAAAAGCTAATTTGCAATGTGCCCCCCATTGTACGAGACAGATCCATCTCATGGTTAGGATAAGTCTGACCACCAAAAACCCTGTTTGATGCTGAGGTTAGGTGGATTTCCAGCCGATTTTAGGGATGACTTTTCAAGATTTTTCGTCAACCTACAGCTGTTCTGGACTACATCTTCTAACATAAATTAGCAAGTGTGTCAATTCGGAAGACTTTACTTCCTTACGGGATGGATTTGATTCATCCTCTATTACTCGTGATAATGGAATATTCAGGTTTATACATTCTGTAGCAATGATATCTGCAATAAACTTCAAAGAAACATGTGATAAATGGTTCTTAACATAAGGATTTATAAATTCTTGTTATAAATTTTTTCTTTCTTTTTCTATGTTTTAAACAAATAAACTTATGTATTTTTAATGTATGGAGACAACAATTTCAGTTTTTACACCTGATCTTTAATTGCTCGTAGTTACCTTAAAAATTGATTAGATACATTTGTTTAAAAATTTTCAAATTTTCATAAAAACCAATAACTTATTAGTTCTCGAGAATTTATATATTCCCACCCCACACTTAAGATTATGTAATGCCCTCATTACATAAAATCAGATAATAATGTATAAATTTGAGAGGACAAAAAGTGTAGAGTATTTGGAACTTCCTTTGTTAACCGATTTGGATTTTCAAATTGTTTTACCTATGATCATATCCAATGTTTGTATCACAATGTAATTTGATGTTTCGTTTCGTCTAATTGCATTTTCGTCTGTACCTGTCAAAACCATGTAAAAAACACACAAAATATGGGGTTTTAATTCAATCGTACAACACATTTTTTTACCCCACACTATATTTTCTTGCTAATATATAAAAAAATAAAAACATAATAAGTTTCAATACACACCAAAAAATTATGTTATTACAAACTAAAATTTTTTTTTTTTTTTATATATATATATATATATTTTTTTTATAACTTATAATCAATTAAATTTAAAATATCTTTTATAGATTTATATTTGTAACGGAAATTCGGTTGTTATACCTGATCTTAATCCGTTTATAAATTTTTAAATTCAATTTATAAAATTTAATCCATTAAAAGTTAAAGTTTTTAATGTTTTTCGAAAACAAATTTAAAATAAAATAAAAACACTCTATTTTTGTGTTAAAAAGATTAACATTTTTAAATTTTAAAACAAGTATATGAAAAATACAAATAAAAAGGAATTTAAAATAAAAACGAGACACACGAATGGGACTATTTACAATGTGCGAAGTTTATTAGCGAGTCGTTCACGCGACTCCACCCCAATTTTAACTAACGTCGGGGTGATAAACATCACCCTTCTTTACTCCAATAGAACCATTACCGCAACCATTCTCGCCATTAATTTTTGACAATAACCAAGAGTCCGAAAATCTTGACTCTTTAACTAAATTTTTTAACTTATCTTTCTCAAATTTTGATAAGTTTGACACCAATCTCTCTCTCAAAGGTTCATCTTTTTTCGACATAGCATTTCTAACCCTACCATATAACTTTTTCATGGTTTTCTCAACAACACTATCATTGGGCGGTTTACTATCTAGTTTCTCCTCATCACCCTCCCCACACTTAGCTTGTTGACTAATGGGTTTGACATTGTCAACAATATTCACTGAAACTATCGGTGTGGGTGGAGGGTTCATACTAAACTCAGTTTGATAGGTTACACTCTTTCCTCTATCCTTCAAAACTAGTTTTCCTGTTTTCCAATCTGTTAAAGCACTTGCAGTTGCTAAGAATGGTCTACCTAAAATAATAGGTACAAACTTATCTTCTTTCATGTCTACAACTACAAAGTCAGCTAGAAACTCAAGTTCACCTGTTTTTACTACTAAGTTTTCAACAATCCCTATAGGTTTATTAACCGACTGATCAATGAATCTAATGCCTGAATTGGTCGGTTTAAGTTCGCCTAAGTTCAAATGCGAGTAAATGGAATAAGGCATGAGATTTATACTTGCACCCGAGTCAGCTAATGATCTAAGAGTTCTAGAATCATTAAGCTTACAAGGTACTATGAATGGTCCGGGATCACCTAACTTAGGTGGCAATTCATTCTTTTTCACAATAGCAGCACATTCTGCTTCAAGGAACGCGGATGATGCCTGCTCACACACTCCTTCTTTTGCCATCAAATCATTCAAGAATTTCCCATAGTTTGGCATACCTGCAATAACATCAACCAAAGGTACATTTACACAAATATTATCCGTATTTAAAGGCTTACAATGATTCTCCTTTGGTTTTTCGGATAAAAGTGCATGCGGGTATGGAATGGGTTCTTTATAGTCTTCCACTTTAGGTGCTTGCTTCACCGTATCTTTCACTTCTTCCTTGATCACCTTCAAATCATCATCAACCCTAAATTCGGAAGGCTTGGTGGTTTCTATTTTCTGCACTTCTGCATGATTTCCCGACATCAGCCTCATCAAATAATCAGCATACTCGGGAGTTATGTCACCAACTCGGATCTCTTCATTTTCACATGTTATACTTTTCATACTTTCAACTCGGGTACCATCAATCTCTTGATAAGGAGTGTAATCTGCCATATTGGATAAATCAGAAAATATAAACTCATCACACTCTTCATCATCATCTTCACACCCAAGAGTAAAAATAGGACTATGCTCCGGTGTTTTGAAACTTGCTTCATCCTCACAGAAACTATAAATAGCATTCACTTGTGAATATGCTGGAGCTTGAGGATCCTTCTTCTTTAGTATAACCGGAGGATTACTTGCAATTTGTGGTCTCTCTCCTAGTAACTGTGAGATCCTTCCAACATCTCTTTCTAAAATCTGAATCGTGGCTTGTTGATTTCGAATTTGCTGAGTTTGGAGCTCTACATTTTGCTCATGCTTAACCATAAAATCTCTTAAGAGATCTTCTAAACCAGATTTCCTCTCGGGTTGAGGTTGCATAATTGCTAATGGTTGTGGTTGCATAAGTGCTAGTAGTTGTGGTTGATTTTGTTGGAAATTATTTTGGTAATTTCGTTGAGGTTGATTTCGGTTATTATAACCTGGTGGTGGATTTCTTTGATTTTGATTTGGAAAATTCCGATTGTTTTGGTAACTTGGATTTCCTCCTTGATAGTTATTGTTATTTTGATAATTATTATTATTTCCTGAAGGTCCTCCTACTTGATAGCTGTTTATAGGAGGATATTTTTGGTTGTTTGCTTCTATGGCTGGAAAATCACTGAAGTTCATTTCACCTTTTCGTAAGTAACCTAAGAAATTTGCTTGCTCTTCCATTGTACTTTGATCACAATCTCTAGTAAGATGGGGACCTTGGCACAGTTCACATCCTACTCTGATAGCATGCATTTCCTTGGTTACTTTCTCGATTTGTCTTGCTTGATTCGCTATTTGAACTTTTAAAGAAGCAATTTCATCATTGCTTTCAATACTAGCAACATCTGATGATCTAGAAAATTCTATTTCTTGATGCCAATTATGAGAATGGGAAGCTAAATCAGCAATGATTGTGTGAGCGTCTTCAGGTGTTTTCTTCATGATCGAACCTCCGGCTGCAACATCTATATCTTTTCTAGTTGCCACATTGACTCCTTTATAGAATATTTGGACCTTTTGGAATGTATTCAACCCGTGTTGAGGACATATTCGAAGCATTTTATTGAATTGGGTCCAAGCTTCATAAAGAGTTTCATTAGGCTTTTGTTTAAAGTGATTTATGTCACTTTGTAATTTTGCTGCTTTTGAAGCAGGAAAGAATTCTGACAAAAATTTATCCATCATATCATTCCAGTTTTCAATATAACCTTCTGGTAATGAGTCTAGCCAATCTCTTGCATCATCTTTTAAGGACCATGGAAAGATTTTTAAACATGCAACTTCATCGGTGACATCTTTGATTTTGAAAAGCTTGCAAATGCTTACAAACTTACGAAGATGCTCGTTAGCATCCTCATTTGGGGCTCCACCGAATTGACATGTATTAGTTACCATGTGTAAAAATTGACCTTTTATTTCAAAGCCATCACTCATCGTGGGTTGGATGATTGCGTGGCCTTGACCTTTTCTTGTGGCCTTCATTAATGCTTCCATCGTTTGATTTGTATCAGCCATTTCTTCTTCTTCTTTAATAATCGGCTCTATGATTGGTTGAATTATTGGTTCAGAGTCGGATTCTAAGAAAAGTGACTCTAAATTTTTAGCAAGAGATTCTACTTCTTGTGCTCTTAAGCGTTCGTGGAATTTTCTTTCGGGTTCAGGATGTGAGGGAGTTAATTTTAAAAAAGAGGAACGTAAGTTCATACATTAATTTCTATTATGAGATCACTTCACTAAAGGTTTATCTAGGGTTACCTACTTGTTTCTTTTTTTTTTAGTGTTTTTCGGTGTTTTAAAATTACTAGTATTTCCTATTTCTTTTTGTTGTTTTTGTCCTTTATTAATTCTTTGAGGTTCCGGATTAAGTTTAACGAGTTTATGATTGAACGGATCATACAATTTGGGAAATTGTACAAAGAATTAAAGGATTTATTCAAAAACTTTGAACTTTCTTGGAAATGAATTTCCTCGAGAGGATCGAATAACATAAAAACAATGATAAAAACCCTTAAACAAACAGATTTTCCTTCTGATTTTTGCCCACATTTTGAATAGCCAAAAGATGCAGCAGAGGGGCAGGATCCTTCTATTGACCAATAAAATTGGTGATCCAACAACCCGGTCCACGTACAAATCCAACTACTACTACGAATCAGAAAAAATATCTATTTATTTAACTGCCAACTCCCCGGCAGCGGCGCCAAAAAGTTGATGTGCGGAAACGTAACCTTTATTTATGAACGGATTTGAGTTGTTTTGTTACACGAATTGATTTATTGTATATGTGGTATTTTATTGATTTCAGGTTGATTTCACACATATATATAGGCAACTAGTCCTATCCGTGTAGTTTAGTTTGTTGGTAAATCCGATTCGTTCCACAGGGAGATGGAGTGTTTAATGGTTTTTAATAGTCTTTGATGTCAAACTTAATTAAAGGGGGTTTTGGATTAGGCAATTGTAAAATAACAGTAAAAGAAAATAACTAAAACTAATTTACTAAATAAAATTACAAGATTACAAAAATTAACTTAAAAAGGAACTAAATGAAAATAAACTAATTATGATGCATTAATTATGTTACTAAATGGTAATTAGTAAAATAGTAATTTTTAATGAAACTATATATTTAGAATTTTGTTTTAAGCAATTATAATATAAACTTAATTAAATTAACTAAATGACATTTTTAATAAAACTAATACAAATTAAAAGGGAAATTAATTAATTTACTAATTATAAACTAGTTACAATTTATAAAGTGATAATAATTAACACTAATTTTAGGATTAAAACATGTATTTAAGTATTTTATAATAATTAAAACTAAATAACTTAATTATAATAATTAAAATAACTAATAACCTAATTATAAATATAATTAAATAACAAAAACCCTAATTTTGACCTAGCTGTACTGTAGCCGCGTTTTAGCCTTACACGATTCGTGTGACGATACACGATTCGTGTATGTGTAAAAATATGTGACACTTAACTGTTACGAAAAATAAATGTTTTTATGTATTTTTCTTATATTTTAAAATAGTAAATCGTAAATAATAATGATAATACTTTTATAAGAAATATAAATAAGATAAATGGGAGTGTTTACTTAATTGTGTCACCCCTAGGTTCATGGATTGTTTTAAGTTTACGCCCTATTTAAAATGTTCTAGTATCAAACTTTACATTTTTCTCTCGAAAAAATATAAGGTTATAACTTAACTAAATAAAATCTAATTTTCATTGGATTCTTTTTTAGAAAGCTACTATTCCCTAAGTATTTAAATTGAGACCTAGCCTAGTTTTGACCTTCGCCAATACCCAAATTATAACGGTTTCCCTTTTTATAATTTCACTGTCATGTAATTTATTGATATCACCCAAACCACCGAAATTTATTTCTAAATTGGTGTTAATAAATTATCCATAAATTCGTCTAGATCACTTTTAATGTTGAAGCTTAATTTATGTAAATAAAAATAACTTTCGTTATTTGAATTTAATAAATTAAGTGGCAAGGGTTAAATACCTAATTACATAAAAATGGTTCTTTTAACTAAGCTCAATATTAAAAATACTAAAGTTACATTTTAACTTTTACAGATGGTAACAATCCATTTCACTAGGGGCTCTACATTTAAGCAAACACTAGGGAAATTTAGCTATCCATTATACTAGGGTAGACATAAAAATATAGATATGTAAACATAATAACAACGCTAATTTTAACAGAGTAAACTTACTAAAATATCTTCACTTGCATTAACTTCAAACGGTAGAAAAATTACAATAATAACACCCCTTTCACGCGTACAATAACACCCTTAATCACGAACAATACTCCCTTAATAATTGAAACTATTTTTACAGCGTAATAAAATTGACAATATATTTTAACTATAGTAATTATTATGTAAACTTGTGTATTCTCTGTGTTGTAATATATGTGTCTCTCCCTAATCTTCTGAACGTACTCCGTATTTAACATTGATATTGTGAAGTAGTTGTTGAGTCAAAAGTGCTATCCATTTGCTACAGCACTATGAAAAGAATTGTTTTAAAACTTCAAAAGCCAGCCGCCCATGTCTGACAAAATGATTAATTCGGCCTAACATTACACGATTCGTGTATGGCTACACTATTCGTGTAAGAACAAATATTCTACACGATTCGTGTAGACCTACACTATTCGTGTAAGAACAAATATTCTACACTATTCGTGTAGACCTACACTATTCGTGTAAGAGTAAAAGCAGTTTTCTTTATTTTTCTTTTTTCGTTTGTTCTTTGATGACCTCGTATTGACGTGTACTGACTTGGCACTTTACATTTGAACTCTTTTCTTCATCTATCTTGTACTTTCATTCGGATAAACGTTTCTTGATATAAATCTGGTTAAAACTATCGTTTTATCGTCGAATCTTCAAATAGCAAGCTCTTATCCACTTTTGTCGTTTTTCTCGTGAAATGCGCATTGAATGTCTTTGTAGATGATAAAAACCTATGAAATATAAGTGATATTGCGTCGAATAATATGTATGTTTAGAGCAATATCAAAGCTCATAAAATGTACGGTTCATTTCAAATGTCTTAGGTTATTTATTTCGTTCACTAGATCTAAACTCCTATTTACTTAGGCATAATTTAATATTAAGGTTTATAATATTAGTTAATCAATAGTTGACAATAATAATAAATAGATAAAATAAATAAATAGTAGATAAAGGTAACTGAGTTTTAATATTTATAATAAGATTTAATCTTAAAGTAATATAATATATGTAGATAATGTTAACTTAATTACGGGTGTTTGGATGAACTAGTTGTGGCTGGAAGTGGAGTTTATAGGCTAGAGATGGATTAGAGATTAAGCGTTAGAGCCGGAGCTGGAGCTTATTTTTGAAGCGGATAGCTGAAGATTATTTATTTTATAAGTATTTGATAAACTAACTGGAGTTTATTTGTTAATTCATAAGCTCTACTTTTTTTTCCATAAGGGTGGGTGTGTTTGGGTGAGGAGCTTATTAGAGCTTATAAGAGCTTATAGAAGGTTAATTTTATGATTTTAATAAGCTTCAAGTTATAAGCTTCGTTTGGTAGACAAAGAAAGTAGAGCTTATGAAAATCATAAGCTCTGGAAAAATAAGCTACTTTTAGGGTGTGTTTAGATGAAAGTAGCTGGAGCTGAAGCTTGTAGCTGGAGCTGGAGCTTATGAAATAGAGCTGGAGCTGGAGCTTATTTTTGAAGCTGGTAGCTGGAGCTTATTATATTATATAAGTGTTTGGTAAGATAGCTGGAGCTTATTTTCCAGTTCATAAGCTCTACTTTTTTTCACAAGCTACTAAAAGTAGCTTATTTTTCCAGAGCTTATGATTTTCATAAGCTCTACTTTTTTTGTCTACCAAACGAAGCTTATGACTTGAAGCTTATTAAAATCATAATCTCAAGCTCCTATAAGCTCTCATAAGCTCCAAGAAGCTGCTTACCCAAACACACCCTTAGTAGCTTATGAAAAAAGTAGAGCTTATGAACTGGAAAATAAGCTCCAACTAGTTTACCAAACACTTATAAAAACTAATAAGCTCCAGCTACAAGTTTAAAAACTAAGCTCCAGCTCCAGCTCTATCTCATAAGTTCCAGCTCCAAGCTCCAGCTCCAGCTCCAGCTACTTTCATCCAAACACACTAGCTGATTTTTTTTAAGAGCTTATACTTTTTATAAGCTCTACTTTTTATGTCTACCAAACGAATCTTATGACTTGAAACTTATCAAAATCATAAACTCAAACTCCTATAAGCTTCCATAAACTCTGATGACTGCTCGTCAATACTCTAAAAATTGTTGCAAAATGACTTAACTAAAAGACAAGCAAATACGAAAAACGTTTACTCGATCGTCATTGTAGCAAGTATTCCACAAAGTTCGTCCCAATAGAGTATGCTTAATCAAATACTTGAAAACTAATAATTATCCTAAGGTTGATTGGGGGGTTTTGAATAGTTTTGATTATCAATTAACAATTATAAAAAAGTAAATAACGAAATAGCAAATAAAGATATCAAGTAACTAAGATGTGTCCGCTTGTCTGATCCACTCGTTCACAATCGGTTGTCCTTGATGTTTTTGTTCAACGTTGATGTTGGATTAATAATGATTTAGTATCACTACTAGGACTTAACTAATTCAAACTCATATACTCACATAAACTCGTTCAAATTGACCAAGTTAAACTTTGAATAATTATTGAGAT
This sequence comes from Rutidosis leptorrhynchoides, assembly GCF_046630445.1. Classification (NCBI taxonomy): domain Eukaryota; kingdom Viridiplantae; phylum Streptophyta; class Magnoliopsida; order Asterales; family Asteraceae; genus Rutidosis; species Rutidosis leptorrhynchoides. The sequence goes on from NC_092335.1 coordinate 561,614,249, forward strand.
TCGACTTGAGTTTAATTCACATAAAGTCCGTTAATCAACACAATAAGTTGTGAAGACTAATATTTCCATAATTGACTGGTGACCCATTTGAAAACCAACCCAAACCCAAAGCACAATCACTTGAAATCTCCAACTTTAATTGTCTAGATCACACAAGGTGTTGAAGTACAAATTGTTTCATAAATCAAATCACTAAGATGAATTACACAATCTATGTAATCAAATTCAAGATCACAACAATTATAGCAATAGATTGATAGCCAAACTGTCACAACTCTAGCTTTTCGCCTTAAGTTGTCTAGTTTGACTTCTTTAAGTTACAATTTTCGACTTGACGAGTAAATTTAATGATCTTTGTCTTGGTTTATTTTAGGGTTTGTATAACTCTAAGGATGCATTTTAGGTTTTACTTGATTAAGTGTTACCTCACACATTTTGCACAAATGACCTAAAACCCTAACTTATCATCATACACCTTAGCTTATTACCATAAACCCTAGACTTGTAAATTATACCTTTATATATAATAACTTAATATGTAAAATTATTAACCAAGTATTTAGATTAAAGACTTGTAACTAACTCACTTGGATATTAAATCATAAGTTAAAATATTTCTACACTTAATCATTTTCACAACTAGTCTTGATCACTTTGTACTTATCTATTTCTTTCACTTAACCAACCTTGATCAATCTTGATTAGAACCTAATCTTAGCTTACTTCCTAAACCCTAAACATATAAATAAACACCTTAGAATTATACTTTAGAAAAACTACACAAGTACATGTACAATTGCAAACCAAAAATTGACTAGAACACTTCCACCATCATCATCAAAATCGTTTATCATCATCATCATCCATAACATCACCACACAACATCAAAAATACTCCCTCCTTAAGTTTAAACACATGCAAAACATAATCATAAGCTTCATTAATGGCTAAGTGGTGAGTCACTCCCTCCCTTGCTCTCCTTGTGACATGCCATCCACCACCACCTCTATATAAACTCACCTCTTGTTCATCTTTCACTCATTTGATCACTCTCATTCACTCTCACACCTACATACACTCTAAATACAGATCATAAACTCTCTCTATTTCATCTTATTGAAGCTCTAGGATCATACATCTTCAAGGTATAACCAACTAACTAATTCTATTCATCATTTCTAGTCATCTTCAAGAACTTTTATGGTGTAAAAGCTTGATCTAGAGTGTTAAATCACTCATTGATGACTATATAGCTAACCATGATCTTGATGCTAGATCAGTAACCTTAAGATCTCTACATGTCCTATGTCTTTAAATGAAGCTAAACTAAGAATTAAAGTGGTTAACTATATAAAACTGTTTTGTCTTTCAGCTGTCCAAAACTTTACTTGAAGTTCATGACCTAAAAACCAACTTATGGTTGATCTCAGGAACTCATAAATTTGTATGGTGTTCATATATGTGTTTGTGACTTCCAGTAAAGTTTTCATGATTTATCACAAAGAAAAAGTCATTTTTCATTTTTTTTTGGTGAGACAAGTTCAGATTTGAAGCAATTCACCAAGTGTCCAAGAATCATGTATAAATTAAAATATAAGATAGATATTGAAATAAAGGATTTTGATTTGAAAAATAGACAAAATAAGGAAACCATGGATACTTAAAACACCAAAAACCATTAAGTAATCATTGAGATATAGTCTCACCAATTTGACATAAGATTTTGTTGAAATCCGAATTTGGTCTAAAACCTTATCTCTAAAAATAGGGTTAATGAATATATGGAGGTTATTCCTTTTGAGAATAAGTACTTTTATATGTCCTAAGACTTCTGTAAAAATCTTGAGCCAAATAAATTTGTTTTTCTATTTTTAAACTTACCTAGGAACTTATAGTGTAAAACTGAACTGTTTTACACACTTGTAAAAGAGTGAACTTTTGACCAACTTCTATTTTGAGTTTAGAGGCTAACCTTACATGGTTAAAAACTAGACTCAAAGAGATTTCCATAGATGGTAATCTCACCTTAAATGGATGTCTAGATTAATAGAAACACCTAAACTAATGTTATAGTAAAACTGGTCAAAACAGTCTACACTTAAAACTATGAATTATGTAACCTTTGAAACCGAGAATCGAAATGGACATGTAAGATTACTTAATAAATTGATATTAGACCTAATCTAAATACTATATTAGATAGTATGACCTCTGACCTATTAAAATTTCATTAGGTCTCAAAACCGGAACACCGAACACAATCTGACTGACTACCGTGTACGCTTTGCACCGCATCAATCGTACTCCCATTTTAATTAATCTTTTATACATTTGGGATGAGATAATACTTTTTTACTGTTTTACATATTGGACTCGAATACTTACAACTATATTCTATGTTGAGTAACAAAGGTCAATTTAGAAAGCCCGATTTTGATATCGTTAATTACCGGTTTGGTGAATGCGAATACTATGAATAGATCTATTTGAGAGTGACTCCTCACATCAGGATAGGCCTTCTAGGCTATCGGATGCATAACCTTCGACCATATGCACTTAGACCTTAAGTGACGCTCGTTTTCGGGTACTTTTACGTTAACGTTCGATATCGAAAGCTCATAAACTAGAATAACTTTTCAACTATTTTTTGAGGTCCATTAACCATGCATTAAATTAAACCTATGAACTTACCAATATTTATATTGACATTTTAAAGTATTTATCTCAGGTACTTAGCTTTTGGAGCATTTTCAGGTCTGGCATCGTGGAAGTTTAAAAACGTCTTTTGTTAAATCTAGTATTGATAGGCTAGATTATGATGTATTTGTATTTGTGCTATGTCTGTATTTGTACTTTTGTAACCACGATGTACCAAAACTAAAAACAGAGACCGTGATGTAATAATATTTATGTTTTCGCTGCTACGTTGACTATAACCTGGGACACTATGTTAAAGTTCACACCACGTCTTGGGAAATCGAGACGGGGGTCGTGACAGACATGGTATCAGAGCTTGGGTTATAGGGAATGTGGACGTTAGTAGTGTGTCTAGACCTGACCAACTAGGATTGTATTAGTGTGTCCCACCTATAACCGAGTCAAAAATTTCCGGTCTCTACTATTTTTCGAGTCATATATTATCATTTTTACTCGTCGGAAATCCTATAGGCTAACTTTTTCATATTGTGTATGTTAAGATGGCATCGTCTAGTTCTATGGGATCCAACACTGTGACTGCACCCATAATCATTAGCGACAGTTCAGATGGCAACTCTAATAGGAATGAGTTTGAGATGTACCAACCATTCTGGCGACGATGGATATGGAATGAACAAGAGGGAACCCCGTACCATGAGCATAATGTGCCTCCGACCATTAATGGCAGGGATGGATTAATGGGTCAATCACAATAGGACACGATTTACACCTTGTTTGCTAGAATCTTTAGGCATGAGATACGTATCGAACGACTTCAAGGGACGGTTGACTATTTGTACATCCAAGAGAATCAGGATGGTAACTATTCTCATTTTAATGAGATCGAGGATGTACAGAGTACGTAACAGGAGGAGATTGAGTTGTTGAAGTACCGTGTGGATGATTTGTCAGCAAGGAATCGTGACCTTTCGGAGCAAGTTACTAGTTTGGAAGTTCGGTTGAACGAAGTGATTTCGGTGGTTAACACCATTGCGCCACCTTAGATCTACCTTTAGTGATTAGGAATGTTGATTTTCTAGCTTACACTCTTAAGATGTTCATATTTCGGATATTATAGAATAAGTATTAATGTATTAGTTGTTTATATGTATGAATCAAACTAACGGGTAGGTTAGATACCCAAATTTTGTAATATTGAAAAGCCGTTCTTAATCGATGACTTTTATATTATGATTACTTAAGTTCATTTTCATATTATGAACAATTATATATATGTTACTTATAATATCTCAAATATTTAAAATGTCTTTCTTTTGTTAGAAAATGCCTCCGAAGAGAAATCCAAATACGGGAATGAGTGATGTTCAGATTGAAGAGATGGTAGCTCAAAGAGTAGTTGAGGCGATTGCTAACGCTGAAGCAGGACGTGCAGCAAATACCTTGAACGAAAGGAGACCCGAAGTGGCAAATGTTCAGCAGCGATGCAATTACAAGGCGTTTATGGGTTGTAAGCCCCAGATTTTTTCAGGAACGAAAGGACTCGTAGGGTTAATGAGATGGCTTGAAAAACTAGAATCGGTATTCAAAATTAGTAAGTGCGTAGACAATGATCGAGTGAAGTTCACATCATGTACTCTTTCCGATGGAGCCTTAACCTGGTGGAATTCTTTTGCCAAGTCTGTGGGTATTGATGTTGCATATAATACGCCATGGGGAAGAATTCAAGAAGCAAATGATTTATTAGTATTGCCCGAGGAATGAGATTCAACAGCTAGAAACCGAGTTGTGGAACTTAAAGTTAGAAGGAACGGATATCGCATGATATACTAATCGATTCCCCGAGTTAGCTTTTATGTTCCCAACCATGGTCACTCCTGAATATAAAAGGATTTAGAGATATATTTGGGGTTTTTCAGAAGGCATTCGTATGGCACATGATTTGATGGCTCATGATTTGATGGCGCAAGTAGTGTGACGTCAACTAATCAATGCTAAGACGGATGTGAAGATTACAACTGAGAAGCGCAAATGGGATGGAAACCAAGAAGGTAATTCCAAGAAGCAAGGAACTGCCAAGGTTGAGAGTTCGAATAGGAAGTATGCAGGAAAGAAGCCCTACTGCAGCAGGTCCATAAAACATCATTTTGGTGTTTGTACTGTAGTTTGTGAACGATGCAAGAAGCAGGGACATCTCCCAAAGGATTATAGAGTTCGTTTATCAGAGAATGATAAAAGCAATAAGAACAATCAGAATGTTTGTTTTGGATGTGGACAAGCGGGGCATTTTAGGAAAGAATGTCCTAAGGCGAAGAAGGGTGAAACGGCTAAGGGCTAAGCTTCTCAGATCACAATGAAAGAAGCTCGTGAGGACCCATAATTAGTCACGGGTACGTTCCTCCTCGATAATCATTTAACATCAATTTTATTTGATACCGGCGCAAATAAAAGTTTTATAGCTAAGGATTTTAGTGTTGAGATAAATAGGCCTTTAACTGCCTTAAACACTAGATATGCTGTAGAATTGGCAAATGGTAAGTTGATGAAAGTATATAAGATTTTGCGAAGTTGTGTCTTAAATATATCAAACAATCTGTTTGAAGTCGATTTAATGCCCGTTGAGTTAGGAAGTTTCGATGTTGTTATTGGTATGGACTGGTTGTCTAAGAATCGTGCGGACATTAATTGTGCGAAAAAGTCTATTTGTATACCTCTTGAGAATGGTGAGGAATTAGTAATCTAAGGAGATAAGGGCAAGGTGAACCTTAATATTATTTCTTGTATGAGAGCTCGAAGATATCTAAAGAAGGGATATCCTTCCATTTTCGTGCACGTAAAATAACTCTGTTGGTTAGTGATCTAATATTAATATTCAAATGTTAACCACTTTGTTTTGATGACGACACCAAGTCTTGTTTTCTTAAACAACGTATAGAACAACACAAGTTCACAAGCCTACACTATCTCTAACAAAAGACCAATTCACAATAATAAAATTGGCAAAAATAAAACAAGGCTGATCCATGGTCGACCGTAGGCCTGACCGTGGATGCCCTGTACAAATATTTTCAAACGTTTTTGAAAATATGATCCACGACCGACCTCACGGCTGACCGTGGATCGACCGCAGTTCTTCCTGTTACCAAATCCATTCACTTTGAGTTAGACCACTTCGAGGTATCTATAATTTACAAAACCTTTCTAAATATACTTAGAATAGTTGCCTTTTTTGTTTTCAAAAGAGTTTTGAATCAAAAAATGTTAATCTTGATTAATCACACCTAATGACACCTTAATGACAATTTAACTTAAAATAAGATTAAACACACAAGTGTTATATCTTTTTATCCTATTACATAATATCATTTAAACATACTAATAATGGTCATTAAAGTCCCAATTAAAGATGTGCTCTCCCATTAGTTTTAAGTACCATTGTATGTATGTAAATGTAGTTAGTTTAAGCTAGTCAAGATTGTAACAAGGATCATCAAGTTCTAACTAGATTCAAACTAGTTCAATTAAGATGTAACAAGGTTCTAAAGAGCTAGATACTTCCATCAAAGAAAAGAAAAGTTGGTGAAGACATGGGAATGAGGTTTGAAATGTAGTGATTTATCTCTTTATGATTAGTGCAACTAGTCAAAGCTTTCCCAATTAGATTCAAACAAATTCAATTGACTTGTAACAAGCACCAATTAAGCAAGATACTTCCATCAAAGATGAAGACAAGAGTTTAAAGATTTGGGTAATGAAGTTTGGATGCTAGTGGCTTGTCAAGAGAAAAAAAATCTACATTTACCTTTTTGGGAAATAAATGATAATGGTCAAGGATATTGGACTTTCCTCTTTAGCTAGCACATGTCAACCTTCATGCATATGTCCAAGATCAAAGGAGTAATAGAGTTAACTTCTAGGTGTATTAAGCATACTTTGAAGGCTATATATTGGGTAAAGAAGCCAAAAATTCAAAGAAAAAGGAGCTCCAACGGATATGTTAAAATGCTGACAGAAGTTGTAAGGCTAAGTACACGGTCGACCGTGCTTAGACCGCAGTTTTGTCTGTCAAGTTTTTCTTGGAATATAAATATACCTCTTTGCCAAATTAGAAGACCACCTCTTTCAAACATTCTTTCAAAGTCATATCTACTGATCTCCCAAGCCTCAAGCACATATCTATGGAGAGATTATAAGAGAGAAAGAGAGATTCTACTTACACTAAGTAGAATTAAAATGTAAACTTTGTACTATCATTTTTATCTTTAAGTTTACTTTGTAAGACACTTCCTTAGGGGATCAAGGAAGTTAGAAAGTTCTTATGATAGAAAACACCATCTTGCTTAATGATTCAACTTCCTTAAAGGGATCTAGGAAGTTGATCAATTCCACTGGGAATTAAGTTGGTGTGACCTATTGAAGAACTATGAGTGATTGTAAGCTTAGCTATAAGTTTACTTGTGAGCTATCTTCTTAAAGGGATCTAGAAGGTAGTTGTGTTTTCACTAGGCTAGAGCATTAGAATCTTGTGGTAAGAGCATTTGGTGTATGTGAATTCTTCAAAGGGACGTAAGGGTTCATAAGTAGCGGCTTATCGAGGAGCTAGTGTTGTATCCGAACACTCCACCGGGTTTGGGGTATCATAGTGAAGAAAAGTCTCAATTCTTAGAATTGGGGAGTGGATTAAGGAGGATTAGTTAACATCCTCCCGAACCACTATAAATTCTCGTATTTGTACACTTACATTCTTTACATACTTGCATTAAGAAACACGAACGCTTTCGCACTTAAAACTTATCTTTTAATAGCTAAAGATTTCGAAAACGTTTTAAGAAACCATTAAGTAACTATTCATCTCCTAGTTACTTACAATTAGTATCAGAGCGGTTGCTCAAATCTTTGCTTAGAAAATGTTTTTGTCATGTCGAAAAACTATTTTGTGTAAAAACCTGAGTCAAAAATCTTGGAAACAAGCTCTACTTGTTTGGAGAACACAAAAGAGATTTTGAATGAGTTAGTCTTGAATCGTGATGAAATTTTTCATATGAGAAGCAACTTCAAGACACTCGTGTGATGTGGAGTCAAGGATCGAACCCGAATGCTTAAACTTACTTCCATTACTTTGAGAAAAAATACCACCATTCACATGGTGAGGTAAGCTTGATTGTGTTTAGTCTTTTTAATATTTGTGTACTCTAAATGTTGTGATAATTAACAAAACTATGATTGAAAAAGAAAAAACTTGAACCAAGAAACATTTTTTTATAAACAAAGTTAATTTTTGAAAATTAAAGTATGTAAAGAAAAATATGGGGTTGGGTCAAAATCACAACTATAGTGTACAAAATAGAAGTACCTTGAAACTTGCCATTAAACTTAGGTCTATGCAATGCATGTGATAATTGAAATTACTTGTGCCTTGAATCCTTGCATGAAAAATGACATGAGTTATTACTTAATGTGTGCTTGATAAATTGATCTTACATGATAGAATACGTAGGTTGTCAAACACCTTAGAGCCTTAAGTGATGGATATAATATCTAAGATTAGACTCTAAGCATCTAAATAAGTGTTCTCGAACAAAAAGTTACTTAGGGGTAATTATAACTTGCAACAAAAAATCACTAGCTTGTGACTATTTTGAAAAAGAAAAAGAATTACCTTTCTTCAAAAATGATAAAAAGTGGTGATATAATAAAAGTGATTTTTAAAGTCAAAGATTCCAAATGATAAACCAATACTTGGCTATAAAAGACACCTTGAGTAAACCTATCACATGCTTTTCGAAAACGCACTTCATAAAACTCAACATAATGCCAAACTAGTCGGCAGTTGAGCCTACGGTCGATCGTGGATTTACCGCATATGTTCTGATCAAAATGTGCTTTTGTAATTTTAAGATCGGCCGTGGTTTGATACTTTTAGATGTTGATTCTTTGTAAATTGGTTATACCATTAGTTTTACATTATTTATTAGAAAGATCTAAACATTTAATAAATGCAAAGCTATTTATTGTCATCAAATGACACTTGTTTATATAAGTGATAGTGATTCTCAAACAACTATCAGTGTACACGATAAATTATTCTCACTCAAGACATGAACTTGGTTTATCAAATCTTATAATATAAACATGTCTAAAAGGATAAACTCTAGTGTTTAAGAAAGGTACTAAATGGGTTAGGGTGAGAGTATTTAATGCTAACAACCCCGAACCCAACATACATTGGGTACCACGTTTTGTTTTTCTAACAAGTTGTAGGTTTGTTAACAAGTGTGCGGAAGAAGATGTAATCACAAGTACTCAAAACACATGTCCATGATAAATATGTCACCCCGAGCACAAAGAACATGATGACGTGATAGACATATTTGAAGTACCATTATTGAAATGCCCCGTTCATATCGATTATAAACGTTACATAATAATTGATTTCATTGCGAGGTATTTGACCTCTATATGATACATTTTACAAACATTGCATTCGTTTTTAAAAGACAAACTTCCATTACATCGAAAGTTAATAGGTATGCATATCCTTTCATAATATATCCAAACTATGAATGACTTAATATTAATCTTGATAAACTCAACGACTCGAATGCAACGTCTTTTGAAATATGTCATGAATGATTCCAAGTAATATCTCTAAAATGAGCAAATGCACAGCGGAAGTTTTCTTTCTTACCTAAGAATAAACATGCTTTCAAGTGTCAACCAAAAGATTGGTGAGTTCATTAGTTTATCGTAAACAATCAATCCCATTAATTTAATAGACCACAAGATTTTCATTTCCATTTCTTATAAACATCATGCTTCAGCATAAAAATCATTCATATGGATTGAACCCATGGTAACCGACATTAACAAAATGCATCTAGAATATCCCCAAAACAGAACCACTCGTCTGTAGAGAAAAATCGAAGTACTAAAGCAGTTCAAAATATCTGACTGGGGCGTGTCAAAGCCCATAGATCTATCTTTAGGATTCGCGTCAATTAGTGGCAATTATAATAAACACTAATTCTTAGGCTACCAAGTTCAACAAGGGCGATATCCGGTATACAAGAAACTACCGAGAAAATCATCCAAATTCAACAACGATTGAAAACCGCCCAGAGTCGACAAAAGAGCTACGCGGACAGTAAAAGAAAAGATATAGAATTTGAAATTGGAGAGATGGTCATGCTTAAGGTTTCACCTTGGAAAGGCATTGTTCAATTTGGTAAACGGGGGAAACTAAATCCAAGGTACATTGGACCATTCAAGATTATAGATCGTGTCGGACCAGTAGCTTACCAACTTGAGTTACCTCAACAACTCGCGGCTGTACATAACACTTTCTACGTCTCAAATTTGAAGAAATGTTTTGCTAAAGAAGATCTCACTATTCCATTAGACGAAATCCAAATCAACGAAAAACTTCAATTTATTGAAGAACCCGTCGAAATAATGGATCGTGAGGTTAAAAGACTTAAGCAAAACAAGATACCAATTGTTAAGGTTCGATGGAATGCTCGTAGAGGACCCGAGTTCACCTGGGAGTGTGAAGATCAGATGAAGAACAAATACCCGCACCTATTTCCAGAAGATTCGTCAACATCTTCTAGAGCTTAAAATTTCGGGACGAAATTTATTTAACGGGTAGGTACTGTAGTGACCCGAACTTTTCCATGTTTATATATATTAAATGAAATTGATATTTACATGATTAAATATTTCCAACATGTTAAGCAATCAAACTTGTTAAGACTTGATTATTTGAAATGAGTGTCATGTAGACAATTGACCACCCAAGTTGACCGGCGATTCACGAATGTTAAAACTTGTAAAAACTATATGATATATATATATATATATATATATATATATATATATATATATATATATATATATATAGTTAACATGATATTATGATAAGTAAGTATACCTCTAGGTATATTAACAATGAGTTATATACATAAAAATGAGACTACTAAGTTAAGAAATTCGAAACGATATATATAACGATTATCGTTATAACAACGTCTTACTAAATACATATGTATCATATTAAGATATTGTTATACTATATTTAACATGATAAAATGATAATTATATATATCATTAAGTATATTAACAATGAACTACATATTTAAAACAAGACTACTAACTTAAGAATTTCGAAACAATATATATACGTAACGATTATCGTTGTAATAGTATTTTAACATATATATATGATGTTGAGATATATTCATACACCATGTTATCATGTTGACATAACAATTTAATATCTCATTTAAGTATAATAACAATGAATTAATTACATTTAACAAGATCGTTAACTTAAAGGTTTCAAAACAACACTTACATGTAACGACTAACGATGACTTAATGACTCAGTTAAAATGTATATACATGTAGTGTATTTAGATGTATTAGTACACTTTTGAAAGACTTCAAGACACATATCAAAGTACTTCTACTTAACAAAAATGCTTACAATTACATCCTCATTTATTTTCATCAACAATTCTACTCGTATGCACCCGTATTCGTACTCGTACAATACACAGCTTCTAGATGTATATACTATTGGTATATACACTTCAATGTTCAGCTCCTTAGTAGCCCATGTGAGTCATTAAACATGTAGGAACCATCATTTGGCAAATAACATGAAATATCTCACAAAATTACAAAAAATATTATAAATCATTCATGAATTATTTACATGAAAACAAACTTACACATCCTTTATATCTAATCCATATACCAACGACCAAAAACACCTACAAACACTTTCATTCTTCAATTTTCTTCATCTAATTGATCTCTCTCAACTTCTATCTTCAAGTTCTAAGTGTTCTTCATATATTCTATAAGTTCTAGTTTCATAAAACCAAGAACACTTTCAAGTTTGCAAGATTACTTCCAAGCTTTCTAATCCATTCCAAGTAATCATCCAAGATCAAGAAACCTTTGTTACTTACAGTAGGTTATCTCTCTAATTCAAGGTAATACTCATATTCAAACTTTGATTCAATTTCTATAACTATAACAATCTTAATTCGAGCAGAAATCTTACTTGAACTTGTTTTCGTGTCATGATTCTACTTCAAGAACTTTCAAGCCATTCAAGAATCTTTTGAAGCAAGATCATTTCTTGTCATGTCCAGTAGGTTTACCTACTAAACTTAAGGTAGTAATGATGTTCATAACATCATTCGATTGATACATATAAAGCTATCTTATTCGAAGATTTAAACTTGTAATCACTAGAACATAGTTTAGTTAATTCTAAACTTGTTCACAAATAAAGTTAATCCTTCTAACATGACTTTTAAAATTAACAAAACACATGTTCTATATCTATATGATATGCTAACTTAATGATTTAAAACCTGAAAATACGAAGAACACCGTAAAACCGGACATACGCCGTCATAGTGAAATCGGGGGCTGTTTTGGGTTAAAAAAAATAAAAAGTAATTTAACTTTGAATTGGAAGTTTGTGTTTTGAAAAAATGATATTACATATGAACATGATACTATATCCAAAAATTATGGTTAAACACAAAGTGGAAGTATGTTTTCAAAATGGTCATCAATATGTCTTTTTTTCGACGGAAATGACTACCTCTTTAAAAAATGACTTGTAACCTGTATTTCTGAATATAAACTTATACTTTTTCTGTTTAGTTTCATAAATTTTAGTTCATTATGAAACCATAGCAACTTGAATCACTCAAAACGGATTTGAAACGAAGAAATGACGGGTAAAACAAAATTGGATAAACTTGCTAGTTTTAGCTACGAAAATTTTGTAACAAATCTAGACTAAACATATCCTAACTAATTTATATTGTATTATACATATTATGTAATCTTGGGATACCATAGACACGTATACAATGTTTTGACATATCATATCGACCCATCTATATATATTATTTGGAACAACCATAGACACTCTATATGCAGTAATGTTTGAGTTAGCTATACAGGGTTGAGGTTGATTCCAAAAATATATATACTTTGAGTTGTGATCTAGCCTGAGACGTGTATACACTGGGTCGTTGATTGATTCAAGATAATATATATTGATTTATTTCTGTACATCTAACTGTGGACAACTAGTTGTAGGTTACTAACGAGGACTGCTAACTTAACAAACTTAAATCATAAAAACGTAATAAAAAATGTTGTGAATATATTTCGATCATATACTTCCAGAAAAGTAAAAATCTGTGAAAGTGAGTTATAGTCCCACTTTTACAATCTAATTTTTTTTTTGGGATGAGAATACATGCACCTTTATAAATGTTTTACAAAATAGATACAAGTACGCAAAACTACATTCTATGGTTGGATTATTATACCGAATATCGCCCTTCAAGTCTGGTAACCTAAGAATTAGGGAAATGGCCCCTAATTGACGTGAATCCTAAAGATAGATCTATTGGCCTTAACAACCCCCATTCAGGTTATGGATGGTTTAGTACTTCGAGATTATTATACTGACGAGAGGTTCTGTTTTGGAGATATTCTATGCATTAAGTTAACGTCGGTTACCAGGTGTTTAACATATGAATGATTTTTATCTCTATGCAGTTTGCGAAATGCCTGATGTGAGATGTGTTATAAAAATGAAATCTTGTGGTCTATTATTATAATTTGATAATATATAGGTTAAACCTATAACTCACCAATATTTTTGTTGACGTTTTAAGCATGTTTATTCTCAGGTGATTATTAAGAGCTTCCGCAGTTGCATACTAAAATAAGGACAAGATTTGGAGTCCATGCTTGTATGATATTGTGTAAAAACTGCATTCAAGAAACTTATTTTTTGATGTAATATATTTTTATTGTAAACAATTATTTGATAATCAACGTAATGCTTTTTAAACCTTTATTGATAAAATAAAGGCTATGGTTGTTTTAAAAATGAATGCAGTCTTTGAAAAACGTCTCATATAGAGGTAAAAACCTCGCGAAGAAATCAATTAATATGGAACGTTTATAATCAATATGAACGGGACATTTCAGTTTGGTATCCGAGCGTTGGTCTTAGAGAACCAGAAATTTGCATTAGTGTGTCTTATCGAGTTCGTTAGGATGCATTAGTGAGTCTGGACTTCGACCATGTTTACTTGAAAAACGATTGCTTAACATTTTTATTGGAAACTATATATTGTTAACATGTAAATATTATGTGATATATTAATCCCTTAACGTGTTTGATATTGTGTGTTAGATGTCTACCTCTAGTACAAATCCCATCGACTCACCTAATAATAATGAAGAGTCGAATATAGTTTGGGAAGATTCACAAATTCCCGAAGAGGAACCGGAAGAGAAGGAACCGGAAGAGGAGGAACCGGAAGAAGAGGAACCGGAAAAAGAGGTTCCGGAGGAGGAAATATTAGGAACCATAGAAAAACGGATAAATAAAAGAAAATCCTTAAACAATGGACCAAAGTTAAAAATGGTCAATGGTGTTTCCGCTGAGGAAGAAAAATATTGGGAAGATTACTAATTTTTTGATGAATCGGATCCCGATGAGGATTTCGATGATGTTATAGAAATTACCTCGACCCAATTTGAAAAGGCAAAAGAAAATAATAATTGAAAGGGCATCAAAATAGAGAAACCTGATTCCAACCCCGATGAACTTTATATGTATCATCAACACCCGTATTTCTTAAGTTGTAACAATAACCCGGGAACCTCTAAGCCACCAGGTTTTTCTAAACTATTTGTGAAAACAACGGCTCATATTAGAGGAACATCATATATCCCTAGAAAATTAGCAAAACGAAACAGGTCCGAAGAGGAAGAAACTAGTGAGTCGGAATAAAGAGTTGTAATCATGAGGTGTGAAATATGTAAAATAAGTGTGCTTGTACTTTTCTTGTTGTATGTGAAAATTGCTTATATTATTTGATAATTATCTTTTACGAATCTAACCCTCGTCTATTTTTACAGTATTAAAACAAAAATGGATGTTAAGGATAGACAACCAAAAATTTTAGAAGACCTACCCGGGGACATGATTGATGAAATCTTGTCTAAAGTCGGTCAGAAGTCATCGACCCAATTATTTACGGCGAAATTAGTGTGTAGAACATTTGATGAACGTTCCAGGCATGCCTTAGTTTATAAAAGGCTTTCATTTGAAAGATGGGGTATATCACATTGGGGACACCGTCAGTTACGCCGTGTTTTCTTTAAAGCGTTAAATGCGGGGAAACCAAATGCAATTTTACGCTACGGGTTAAGAACCTATTTTGACTCAACATATCCCACCATAGGACTTCGTGAGCTAGAAAGAGCTTCTAACATGCAACATAAAGAAGTATGTTATGCTTACGGGTTAGTGATGTTCGCTTCTCACCAAAGTGAGAAAAAGAACATCGGATTACAACTTTTAAATAAAACCTTCCCACAAGTGACGGATTCAGTAGTTGGGGGTGAGAAACAAGGTTTTTAGATTATTACGGTGCTGTTGGACATTACGAAACCCTCGTCCCTTTGACGACGTTACAACATGCTGTCTTGTCAACGACCACAACGGTTATGTTCCACAAGACCAAGGATGGGAAGTAGTCTTAGTAAAACCAGAATGCATGACTTGTTTCTGGACTTATGAATTACGTATTTTTATTGCCTTTACAGAACGACTTGCGTATTAACTAGGATTGTTGTTACAACTATTTTGTATCAAAGTTATTGTGTGCTATATTTCATACTATATGTATAATAGCGGTATTGTAAGTTTGTAAAATATTGTATAAAAATTTGAACGCAAAATATTATTATATCAGTTTTTCATATAGAATTGTAGTAGTTGAATTGTATATTAGCTACTAAGTATGAACTTAACGGGTAGGTACTACCCGAATTAAAACTATAAAACGCTAATATGAAGAAAAAGCTTTTATAAATGAGTTTATATTATGCTACGAAATACTATTGACTACTCTTAATATTCTATATGATTAACTTAATTCTTTTGAGCTATTTTTGAAGAAAATGGCACTGACGACTCGTCAGAATTTGAACATGAGTGAGGAAGACTTCCGTGTTTTCCTTGCAGCAAATATAGCCGCGGTACAGGCTGCAATGCAAAACAACAACAATAACTCTGAATCTAGTAATACAAATAATGCCACAAGAAATCGTATAGGATGCTCCTACAAAGAATTCATTGCCTGTAAACCTTTGGAATTCAATGGAACTGAGGGTCCAATCGGATTGAAATGGTGGACCGAAAAGGTTGAATCGGTGTTTGCCATAAGTAAGTGTACTGAAGAAGACAAAGTAAAGTACGCTACGCATACCTTCACAGGTCCTGCGTTAATATGGTGGAATACCTACCTAGAGCAAGTGGGACAAGATGCTGCATACGCACTACCGTGGTCAGCATTCAAACATCTGATGACTGAGCAGTATCGTCCCAGAAACGAGGTCAATAAGCTCAAAGTAGAGCTTAAAGGATTACGAACACAAGGTTTCGACATTACCACATACGAACGATGATTCACGGAGTTGTGTTTATTGTGCCCAAGAGCGTTCGAAGATGAAGAGGAGAAAATCGACGCATTTGTAAAAGGGTTACCAGAAAGGATCCAATAAGATATAAGTTCACACGAGCCGGCCTCCATACAAAAGGCGAGTCGAATGACTCATAAACTAATAAATCAGATTGAGGAAAGAGTTAAAGAGCAGGCGGCCGAAGAAGCCAACACGAAACAAATCAAGAGAAAGTGGGAAGAAACCAGTGACAAGGGTCACAATTTTAACAATCAACACAACAATCACAACTACAATCGCACCAATTTTCGCAACAACAAATGCAACAACAACAACCACTCCAGCAACAACTACAACAACCGTTTCAACAACAATAACAACCGCAACAACAACAATCCCAACAATAACAACAAGAGGCAGAAACCATGTCAGAGGTGTGAAGGATACAATCCGACTGGGCTCTGTACAGCAGTGTGTACTAAGTGTAAAAGAAAGGGCCATGGTGCGACAAAGTGCGAAATCTACGGATCAATGGCTAAGGGAACAAATAATGCAGGAACAAGTTATGCTGACGTTACCTGTTTCGAATGCGGGAAGAATGGCCATTACCAAAATGCGTGTCCAAATCAGGGGGATAATAATGGGCAAGGCCAAGGAAGAGTCTTCAACATTAATGCGATTGAAGCGCAGGAAGAACCGGAGCTTGTTACGGGTACGTTTCTTATTGACAATACATCTGCTTATGTTTTATTTGATTCGGGTGCGGATAGAAGCTATATGAGTAAGGATTTCTGTGCTAAAATAAGTTGTCCATTGACTCCTTTGGATAATAAATTTTTACTCGAATTAGCAAATGGTAAATTAATTACAGCAGATAAGATATGTCAGAATCGAGAAATTAAACTGGTTAGCGAAACGTTTAAGATTGATTTGATACCAGTAGAGTTAGGGAGTTTTGATGTGATAATCGGCATGGACTGGTTGAAAAAGGAGAGAGCCTAAATCGTATGTTACAAAAATGCGATTCGCATTGTAAGAGAAAAAGGAAAACCCTTAATGGTGTACGGAGGAAAGAGCAACGCGAAGATAAATCTTATTAGTAATTTGAAGGTGCAAAAACTAATAAGAAAAGGTTGCTATACCGTTCTAGCACACATCGAAGAAGTCAAACCCGAAGAAAAGAACATCAATGATGTTCCCATCGCAAAAGAATTTCCCGATGTATTTTCGAAAGAATTACCGGGACTACCTCCACACCGATCTGTTGAATTTCAAATAGATCTCGTACCAAGAGCTGCACCAATAGCTCGTGCTCCATACAGACTCGCACCCAGTGAAATGAAGGAACTCCAAAGCCAATTACAAGAACTCTTAGAGCGTGGTTTCATTCGACCAAGCACATCACCATGGGGAGCTCCTGTTTTGTTTGTCAAGAAGAAAAATGGTACATTCAGGTTGTGTATCGACTACCGAGAGTTGAACAAACTTACCATCAAGAACCATTACCCACTACCGAGAATCGATGACTTATTTATCAACTACAAGGTTCGTCAGTTTATTCGAAGATTGATTTACGTTCCGATATCATCAAATGCGGGTGAAGGAGGATGATATTCCAAAAACAGCTTTTAGGACGCGTTACGGTCATTATGAGTTTATGGTTATGCCGTTTGGTTTGACTAACGCACCAGCTGTGTTCATGGACCTCATGAACCGAGTGTGTGGACCATATCTTGACAAGTTTGTCATTGTTTTCATCAATGACATACTTATCTACTCAAAGAATGATCAAGAGCACGAAGAACATTTGAGAAAAGTGCTAGAGTTGTTGAGGAAAGAAAAACTGTACGCTAAGTTTTCAAAGTGTGCATTTTGGTTGGAAGAAGTTCAATTCCTCGATCACATAGTGAACAAAGAAGGTATTCAGGTGGATCCGATAAAGATTGAAACCGTTGAAAAATGAGAAACCCCAAAAACTTCGAAACACATACGCCAATTTTTAGCATTAGCTGGTTACTACAGAAGATTCATCCAAGATTTTTTCAAAATAGCAAAACCCTTGACTGCATTAACGCA